>NC_084614.1:54937389-55162389 GCF_033978795.1 Nerophis ophidion
TAAATCGCCAAAATTATTCCAAGGCGCGGCCACCAATGATGCTCACTGATCCCCCTACCTCCCAGGGTTGAACAAGGGGATGGGTCAAATGCAGAGGGTACTTTCACCACACCTAGTGTGTATGTGACAATCATTGGTACTTTAACTTTAACTTAACTTCAGTGAGTAGGTTGTGTTTTGTGTGACCGTGTGTGCTGACCTTTATGTTAGTTGCATTTGTTCCTTTGTGGGGGTTTTTTGCACCTTGACTAGAGAAGGTTGTTTAGACTGTGTCATATAAGTAAATGCTTTGCTACTATTTAAGATGCACTTACAAGGGTCATTGATCTGATTTACTCACATTGTCCACAAGATGGCAGCAAATATGTAGCATTCAGAAGACCCAGGACACGTTGGGAAGACTATGTCTCCCGGCTGGCCTGGGAATGCCTCGGGATCCCCCGGGAAGAGCTAGACGAAGTGGCTGGGGAGAGGGAAGTGTGGGCTTCCCTGCGTAGGCTGTTGCCCCCCGACCCGACCTCGGATAAGCGGAAGAAGATGGATGGATGGATGGATGGATGGATACAAAAAAAACTAAAACTTTTGTCTTCTTTGGAACATTAGAAGATTGATTTAAAAGCACTCAGCGATGCGTTGTTGAACTCATGAGTTCTTGCGGACTAAATTGGAGAGGATGGCGAACTGCATTTGGCTCGCGGGCCGTAGTTTGTACACCCCTGGTTTAAATTATGTCTGCATGTGATGTGCAAGTCAAAACTTTATTTGTCATAAACAAGCTTTATCAGCTTTATCAGCTCTGTGACAGGTGCACAATATTATAGCCATGTGTCAGTATAGTGCAGTGCACTTCCACGCCACTGTTAACTACAACATTTTAATGAGTAAATATCCTATAGAGGGCGGCGTTGCACTGAGGATTGTTCAAGAGACCACACTGCTTTGTTTGTGTATAAAACACACTGGTGCATGAGCAGTGTTTATAACTATCTACTAGACCAGGGGTCACCAACCTTTTTGAAACCAAGAGCTACTTCTTGGGAACTGATTAATGCGTAGGGCTACCAGTTTGATACACACTTAAATAAATTGCCAGAAATAGCCAATTTGCTCAATTTACCTTTAATAAATATATATATATATATATATATATATATATATATATATATATATATATATATATATATATATATATATATATATATATATATAAATGGGTATTTATGTCTGTCATTCCGTTGTACATTTTTTTTCCTTTCACGGAAAGTTTTTTGTAGAGAATAAATGATGAAAAAAACACTTAATTGAACGGTTTAAAAGAGGAGAAAATACAAAAAATTGAAAAATACATTTTGAAACATAGTTTATCTTCAATTTCAACTGTTTAAAATTCAAAATTCAACTGAAAAAAATGAAGAGAAAAACTAGCTAATTCGAATCTTTTTGAAAAAATAAAAAAATAATTCATGGAACATCATTAGTAATTTTTCCTGATTACAATTAATTTAAAAATTTTGATGACATGTTTTAAATAGGTGAAAATCCAATCTGCACTTTGTTAGAATATATAACAAATTGGACCAAGCTATATTTCTAACAAAGACGAATCATTATTTCTTCTAGATTTTCCAGAACAAAAATTTTAAAATAAATTCAAAAGACTTTGAAATAAGATTTAAATTTGATTCTACGGATTTTCTAGATTTGCCGGAATATTTTTTATTTTATTTTAATCATAATAAGTTTGAAGAAATATTTCACAAATATTCTTTGTCGAAAAAAACACAAGCTAAAATGAAGAATTAAATTAAAATGTATTCATTATTCTTTACAATAAAACAAATAAATTTACTTGAACATTGATTAAAATTGTCAGGAAAGAAGAGGAAGGAATTGAAAAGGTAAAAAGGTATATGTGTTTAAAAATCCTATAATCATTTTTAAGGTTGTATTTTTTCTCTAAAACTGTCTTTCTGAAAGTTATAAGAAGCAGTGTGAAAAAAAATTAATGAATTTATTCAAACAAGTGAAGACCAAGTCTTTAAAATATTTTCTTGGATTTTCAAATTATATTTGAGTTTTGTCTCTCTTAGAATTAAAAATGTCGAGCAAAGCGAGACCAGCTTGCTAGTAAATAAATACAATTTAAAAAATAGAGGCAGCTCACTGGTAAGTGCTGCTATTTGAGCTATTTTTAGAACAGGCCAGCGGGCTACCCATCTGGTCCTTACGGGATACCTGGTGCCCCCCGGCACCGCGTTGGTGACCCCTGTACTAGACTAATAGTTTTTTCTAATACTAAATACTGGTATCATATGTGTATATATGGTATCTGGTGATGTAGAATATCGATAAAAGAGGTTGATACCGACATACGTCAAAATGACAAACATTGCCACTGAAAATCGGCCAATCTCGAGTTTGAAGCAAATCAATGGAGCCAATTGACAACATTCACTACATAAATGTGCAGATAGGGCTTGATTAGTCAAGTTTGAAATCATTCTCAAGAATCTTTTATGAATAAAAGCACAGGTACCTGCTCAAAGGGGAACTGCACTTTTTATTTTTTTTAATTTTGCCTATGGTTCAGAGACAAAAACACATGTCTTTTTTTATAGGATTTTAAAGATGATAAAAAAAACGCTTCAAAGACGAGAGTCATCATTGTAGCCTTCAAAACCCTCCATCAACGTTTTATGTACACACTGCAAGTAAATATATAATGTAATAACCAACACCTTACTAACGATATATGATATGTTCAATATTTACCATATTTTGGTCATTTTATGCATTATCAAAACTTATTTCCAAACATGTATTTCCTTTTCCATAGCAACACACCGCCAACTTCCGGCAAGAAAAGTGTGTTCTTACTTCTGGAACCAGACGTCAGTGTGTTTTCTAATCATTGCAGACTTGGTAACAGACAACGAAGACAACTATTTTTGGACAAATGAGGATTTACGACCTCATCTTTTTGATGCTGAATATACTGAGGATGAACTGCTTCTTAAAGAGGCGAGCACAAAAGAAGGCTGAAACGTTGGGGCAGACGGAAGCCAAGAGAATGAGGTCGGCGTGACTTGACGCCGTAAATGTTAAACTTGGAGCCAAACAATGCGGACATAAATGGATTGCTTACCCCAAATCAACAGGAAACACACAACTGAAGGGGACGGCGTGGCGCAGTGGGAGAGTGGCCGTGCGCAACCCGAGAGTCACTGGTTCAAATCCCACCTAGAACCAACCTCGTCACGTCCGTTGTGTCCTGAGCAAGACACTTCACCCTTGCTCCTGATGGGTGCTGGTTGGCGCCTTGCATGGCAGCTCCCTCCATCAGTGTGTGAATGTGTGTGTGAATGGGTAAATGTGGAAGTAGTGTCAAAGCGCTTTGAGTACCTTGAAGGTAGAAAAGCGCTATACAAGTACAACCCATTTATCATTTATCATTAACTGTCCATTGAGTGAGTCACTTTAATGTCGATCACGATCCACGCAGCACGTTGTGCTTTTTAATAAAATTACATACGCTGTCGAGCAAGCTGTGTGTAAATAAAACATGAAATGTGTGCTAATACTTTACAAACACTGGAATATGATTGTTCCTGTTTTTCAGTCGGTACAGATTGGTGTCCTATTGCATTTTGTAGGGTACTACAGAATCAAAAGCCATTCAGCTGCTGATGCAAAAACGAGCTTACTTCTTGCCGTAGTTAGCTTACAGACAATGCTTTAGCATGCCGTCGCAAGACGTTGAGTTACTTCGCTAAATAAACAGTTCTTCAGTGTTCGCTCTTAGAAAACAGTTTGGTTATTATGCAGGCTACGAAACTTAAAATATATATTGTTGGCAGTTTTTGAATGCCTTTTTAAACTGATTTAAAGGTAGAATGGATTGCTCCCATTAACTACATTGCTAGCCACCTAGATCGTAGATTATTACAAATTAGAATACAAAAAAAAACCCAAAAAACTTTTGTATTCTTTGGAACAATAGGCAAAACTTCAAAAAAGTGCCCTTCCCGTTTAAGATACGATGAATATAAAGTGCCCCAATCAATATCACGATTATTCATATATGTATACATTTAGCGGTAATATGATGTTATGAGACAGGATTGATTAATTTAAGGGGAAACTCCTCTAATAAGATTTGTGAAGTGAATTATATTTATATAGCGCTTTTCTCTCGTGACTCAAAGCGCTTTACATAGTGAAACCCAATATCTAAGTTCCATTTAAACCAGTGTGAGTGGCACTGGGAGAAGGTGTGTAAAGTGCCTTGCCCAAGAACACAACGGCAGTGACTAGGATGGCGGAAGCGAGAATCGATCCTGCAACCCTCAAGTTGCTGGCACGGCCACTCTACCAACCAAGCTATGCCGCAATCCATTTAAGCCTGCATAGTTTGTTTGCTAACATACTCAATGTTAAACTACCCGTGATTGCTACACACACAAGGTGTGGCAAAATTAATCTTTGCATTTGACCGTTTACCCTTGATCACCCCCTGGGAGGTGAGGGGAGCAGTGAGCAGCAGCGGTGGCAGCCCATGGGAATCATTTTTGGTGATTTAACCCCCAATTCCAACACTTGATGCTGAGTGCCAAGCAGGGAGGTAATGGGTCCCATTTTTATAGTTTTTGGTATGACTCGGCCGGGGTTTAAACTCACAACCTACCGATCTCAGGGTGGACACTCTAACCACTATAGTGGCTTTCTTTGGAAATGTTTTCATCAACTAATATACCAATACATATTGTACATTGATATCAATTAGCAGCTTTGGTTGTTGCTTTGGAAAAAGTCTTATTTCTAAAAAAATATATATGGTTTGATTTGAGGTCTATTCAATTTGTGAGATCCAAATGAGACATGGCAATATTTGCATCATTCACAATAAAACTTGAAAGACAAGAGTCAGATATTGTAGCAAACTCATTGATAGAGATTAAAAACAGAAGGGGCTCAAGAATGGAACCTTGCGGCACCCCTGAATATACAAACGTAGTTGTTATTCTTTTCGATGAACAATTCTCTATACAACGTTCCCTCTGACAAAGGTAATCACAAAACCATTACTTAGCCAACAAAATATGTCCTTTGGGGCACTTTTCCGTTATGTTGCATGATTGGATTGTTTGGATGTGTCATGTTTTTTATGCAAGTGAGCAGTTTATAGACCAAACATGCCACCTGGTGGTAGTGAGCAGTATATCAGCTTGGATTCCATGACATCAATGATTTGATGCCCTTGAAATCAAAGTCCACAATTGGCTAAAATTGATAAGAAATTGATCGTAGCGAATCCACTGATAACATTATAGAGTATTACTATGACTCATTACTGCAGAAAACTGTTTATATCATCGACATATGCACAACATTGTGGACATTCCAGCAATTCAAGCAGGGATCAACCAACCCTCTTCGTTTAATTTAGAGCAAAATTGTTGTATAATATCACAATATGCTTTCAAAAAATTGCTTACAAAACAACCAAAATCTGCAATATTCGGAGTAGGGAGGTACAACTGTAATGCTCTACTTGTGCCTCCAAGAAAGTCAGAGTTTTTCTTCCTCTCACTCACACACCCCATTGACCTACAAAGATACAGGCACAAAGAAAAAAGGAATCTCAAAGGTCATTAACAAGATAGCAAACAACAGAGGAGGATTAATGATGCTAATTTAAAAATAACGCCATTGATGACGCACAGTCGCCAAACAGCTGCCAAGCAGCGGAATGAAATATGATTAGACTGAAATAAAAATGCAATTTGGTTTTCTGGGTCTTGCCATTTCCAAAATCAGGTTTTATAGGGTCATCTTATATTCAAAGCTGGAACAAATAGGTGTATACGTATGTGAAGATCTAGCTTTGGACCTTGTTTACACCTACTAGTAGTGTTGTCCCGATACCAATATTTTGCTACCGGTACCAAATGTATTTTGATACTTTTCCGTAATTTTCTAAAGAAAGGGGACCACAAAAAATTGCATCGTTGGCTTTATTTTAACAAAAAATCCAACGGTTCATTAAACTTATGTTTCACTGAACTGAACTGAACTTATTGCAAGTTTGTCCTTAAATAAAACAGTGAACACATGAGACAACTTGTCTTTAAGTAGTAAGCAAGCAAACAAAGGCTCCTAATTACAAACCCTGTTTCCATATGAGTTGGGAAAGTGTTAGATGTAAATATAAACGGAATACAATGATTTGCAAAAATCATTTTCAACCCATATTCAATTGAATGCACTACAAAAACAAGATATTTGATGTTCAAACTCAAAAACTTTTTTTTTTTTTTCAAATAATAATTAACTTAGAATTTCATGGCTGCAACACGTGCCAAAGTAGTTGGGAAAGGGCATGTTCACCACTGTGTTACATCACCTTTTCTTTTAACAACACTCAATAAACGTTTGGGAACTGCGGAAACTAATTGTTGAAGCTTTGAAAGTGGAATTGTTTCCCATTCTTGTTTTATGTAAAACTTCAGTCGTTCAACAGTCCGGGGTCTCCGCTGACATATTTTACGCTTCATAACGCGCCACACATTTTCGATGGGAGACAGGTCTGGACTGCAGGCAGGCTAGGAAAGTACCCGCACTCTTTTTTTTACGAAGCCACACTGTTGCAACAATTGTCTTGCTGAAATAAGCAGGGGCGTTCATGAAAAAGACGGCAGCATATGTTGTTCCAAAACCTGTATGTACCTTTCGGCATTAATGGTGCCTTCCCAGATGTGTGAGTTACCCATGCCTTGGGCACTAATGCACCCCCATACCATCACAGATGCTGGCTTTTGAACTTTGCATCGATAACAGTCTGGATGGTTCGCTTCCCCTTTGGTGCGGATGACACAATGTCGAATATTTGCAAAAACAATTTGAAATGTGGACTCGTCAGACCACAGAACACTTTTCCACTTTGCATCAGTCCATCTTAGATGATCTCGGGCCCAGAGAAGCCGGCGGCGTTTCTGGATGTTGTTGTTAAATGGCTTTCGCTTTGCATAGCAGAGCTTTAACTTGCACTTACAGATGTAGCGACCAACTATATTTAGTGACAGTGGTTTTTTGAAGTGTTCCTGAGCCAATGTGGTGATATCCTTAATAGATTGATGTCGTTTTTTGTTACAGTGCCGTTTGAGGGAACGAAGGTCACGATCCTTCCAAGTTTGGTTTCCGGCCATGCCGCTTACGTCGACTGATTTCTCCAGATTCTCTGAACCTTTTGATGATATTATGGACCGTAGATGTTGAAATCCCTAAATTTCTTGCAATTGCACTTTGAGAAACGTTGTTCTTAAACTGTTTGACTATTTGCCCACGCAGTTGTGGACAAAGGGGTGTACCTCGCCCCATCCTTTCTTGTGAAAGACTGAGCATTTTTTGGGAAGCTGTTTTTATACCCAATCATGGCACCCACCTGTTCCCAATTAGCCTGCACACCTGTGGGATGTTCCAAATAAGTGTTTGATGTGCATTCCTCAACTTTATCAGTATTTATTGCCACCTTTCCCAACTTCTTTGTCACGTGTTGCTGGCATCAAATTCAAAATTTAAGGATTATTTGCAAAAAAAAAATGTTTATCAGTTTGAACATCAAATATGTAGTCTTTGTAGCATATTCAACTGAATATGGGTTGAAAAGGATATGCAAATCATTGTATTCCCTTTTTATTTACATCTAACACAATTTCCCAACTCATATAGAAACGGGGTTTGTAGTCTGCTGACATATGCAGTAACATACTGTGTCATTAATCATTCTATTATTTTGTCAAAATTATTAAAGACAAGTGGTAGAAAATGAATTATTAATTTACTTGTTCATTTACTGTTAATATTTGCCGACTTTCTCTTTTAACATGTTGTATCTAAACCTCTGTTAAATTGTAATAATCACTTATTCTACTGCTGTTTGATACTTTACATTAGTTTTGGATGATACCACAAATTTGGGTGTCAATCCGATACCAAGTCGTTACAAGATCATCCATCCGTTCATTCATTTTTCTACCGCTTGTCCCTTTTGGGTCGCGGTGGGTGCTGGAGCCTATATCAGCTGCATTTGGGGGGAAGGCAGTGTACACCCTGGACAAGTCGCCACCTCATCACAGGGCCGAAAGAGATAGACCGACAACATTCACACTCACATTCACACACTAGGGCCAATATACATTGGTCATATTCAAAGTCCTCGTGTGTCCAGGGATATTTTTACTGAGTTTATAAACATGATATAAATTTGATATAACTAAATAAGATTTTGTGATGCTCAAAAATATTGATGTAATCATAGTGGTACGGTCTAGACATGTTCCTGTACTTGGTATCATTACAGTGGATGTTAGGTGTAGATCCATAAAAGCAGCTATTGCTCTGCTGTTAATTTCCTCAACGAGCCCCTCCTCACAGTCAGTCAGGGTGACAGTAGCCTCTCGCAGCAGTCCCAGCTGCAATCAGAGCAGAGAGGAGGCCCAAACACCTCTTAGTCCTGACTGCAAATGAAATGGGCGTGTGCCTCGGTTTACAGAACGAGATTCATTTCATTTTAAATTTTCCTTTATTTAACCAAGTGACAATACATTGAGATTAAAATCCCTTTTACAAAAGTGACCTGTAACAATACAAAACAATAGTTGTACACTGTAACAAAAGAAACAACATTACTTACAAAATGCACATAAAAAAACACACAATAGGAAAACATTTTTATGTTTCAGTAAAACAAGTATACCGTATTTCCTTGAATTGCTAACCATGCGGCGCTAATTTAAAACCTCTTCTCACTCCTGCGCTTACCAAAGGCATGCGGTAAAAGTAAGCATGCGCTAATTATTTTAAAACCTCTTCTCACTCCGGCACTTACCAAAGTTATGCAGTAAAAAATTGAGTGTGATGTAAGCTTAGACCTTAAATCCTACTGAATAGCTCTTAATCTTCTTCCCTTTATGAGATTTCAAATTACCGGTATTGAAATCAGCCTCCTCCATTTTGAAAATGATGACAGGGGAAGTGTCACTCGTGACGTCACGAGTTTGACCAGGCGAAACACTAAGCATGCGCTAATTATTTTGGGAAGCGAGTTCGACCCGGCAGTAATTCAAGGCAGGCACATACTATATGCCCTGCGGCAATTCAAGGAAATGCGGTAGTTCCCGATAGAACCAGTTTCTTGATCCTTTAAAATGGCCTGAAATTCCCCCATAGCGATGAATTCAGTTTGGGGGAATTTCAGGCCATATTGAGGGAAATGTTTCTTCACGAACACTCTGAAAATAAATCCCTGCAATGTCCTAACCCCATCATCGATACATTTTGTAACTAACATTTAACAATGCAGAACAAAATAAATTAATAGAAAACAAAATAAGACAAAAGTTAATTTGCAGTTGTAATCATTTCTATCGTTTTGTAACTCACTTTTTATCCCTCCCGCAACATTATTCCTCTCTTCTACAGTGCAATTAATTATGCAAACTCATTTGCAATTAATTATGCAAATGAGTTGGTGATGTCATCTAGCAACCAATAGCTACATTCCTTACCGAGGAGTTGGCAACACTGGACTGTGCTTGGTCACCTCCCTGACCAGACTAAGATGAATGCGGCAATGACATCCTGGATGAAAACCAACGCTCCACATCCAATCTGATGGATTTTGAGAGGTGCTGTAAAGACGAATGTGCAAAATTGCCCAAAGATAGGTGTGCCAAGCTTGTGGCATCGTATTTAAAAAGACTTGAGGCTGTAATTGCTGTCAAAAGTGCATCAACAAAGTGTTGAGCAAATGCTGTGAATACTGAATACTTATGTATATGTCATTGTTTTTAGTTTATTCTATTAACGTTTTCAAATTTTCATTATGATGTATTAGGAGTAGAATTTTGAGGACAAAAATGAACGTATTCAATTTTGGAATAAGACTGTAATGGTTGTACTTTTATCGCGCTTTTCTACCCCTTTTTAAGGAGCCCAAAGCGCTTTGACATTATTTCCACATTCACCCATTCACACACTGATGGCGGGATCTGCCATGCAAGGCGCTAACCAGGGCCCATCAGGAGCAAGGGTGAAGTGTCTTGCCCAAGGACACAACAGACGGGACTAGGATGGTAGAAAGTGGGGATTGAACCAGTAACCCTCAGATTGCTGGCACGGCCACTCTCCCAACTTCGCCACGCCGTCCCCATAAAACAAAATGTGGAAAAGGTGAAACACCATTAATACCTTCTGGATACACTGTATGAATCTTTGAAAAGTGCAACGCAAAAACAATAAATAACAAACTAGTTTGACATGATTTTTAGCCCTGGTGCTCGCCAGAAATTCCATTTGGGGTTGGTCGTCACATGTACTCATTATTCACACATACACAACATTGCCAAAGGTATTTGGCCACCTGCCTTGACTCACATATGAATTTGAAGTGGCATCCCATTCCTAACCCAAAGGGTTCAATATGATGTCGGTCCACCTTTTGCAGGTAATACAGCTTCAACTCTTCTGGAAAGGTTGTCCAGAGGAGTGGTTCTCAACCTTTTTTCAGTGATGTACCCCCCGTGAAAACTTTTTTAGATCAAGTACCCCCTAATTATAGCAAAGCATTTTTGGTTGAAAAAAAGAGATAAAGAAGTAAAATACAGCACTATGTCATCAGTTTCTGATTTATTAAATTGTATAACAGTACAAAATATTGCTCATTTGTAGTGGTATTTCTTGAACTATTTGGAAAAAAGATATAAAAATAACTAAAAACTTGTGGTTCAATTATAAATAAAGATTTCTACACATAGAAGTAATCATCAACTTAAAGTGACCTCTTTGGGGAGATCCATCTGGATTCATGAACTTAATTCTAAAAATTTCTTCACAAAAAAAAAATCTTTAACATCAATATTTATGGAACATGTCCACAAAAAAATCTAGCTGTCAACACTGAATATTGCATTGTTGTATTTCTTTTCACAGTTTATGAACTTACATTCATATTTTGTTGAGGTATTATTCAATAAATATATTTAGAAAGGATTTTTGAATTGTTTTTATTTTTAGAATATTTTAAAAAAATCTCACGTACCCTTTGGCATACCTTCAAGTACCCCCAGGAGTATGCGTACCCCCATTTGAGAAACACTGGTCCAGAAGGTTGCAGACTGTGTTTGTACGAATTTTCCACCATTTTCCAAAAGCGCATTGGTGAGGTCACACACTGATGTTGGTCGAGAAGGCCTGGCTCTCAGTCCCCGTTCTAATTCATCCCAAAAGTTGTTCTATATTGTTCAGGACAGGACTCTGTGCAGGCTAGTCAAATTCATCCACACCAGACTCTGTCCTCCATGTCATTATGGACCTTGCTTTGTGCACTGGTGCATAGTCATGTTGGAAGAGGAATGGTCCCACTCTAAGCTATTCCCACAAGGTTGGGAGCATGTAATTGTCCAAAATGTTTTGGTATCCTGGAACATTCAAAGTTCCTTTCACTGGAACTACAGGGGAAAGCCCAACTCCTGAAAAAAAAACCCACACCATAATTCCTCCTCCACCAAATTTCACACTCGGCACAATGCAGTCCGAAATGTACCGTTCTCCTGGCAATCTCCAAACCCAGACTGGTCCATCAGATCGCCAGATGAAAAAAGCGTGATTCATCACTCCAGAGAACGTGTCTCCACTGCTCTAGAGTCCCGTGGCGAAGTGCTTTACATCACTGCATCCAACGTTTTGCATTGGACTTGGTAATAATTGGTTTAGATGCAGCTGCTCGGCCATGGAAATCCATTCCATGAAGCTCTTTGCGTACTGGGGTGGCCAAATACTTTTGGCGATATAGTGTATGAGCTACTACAGAAGGCTGGCATAAATATGTGTTTTTTATTCATGTTCCTTGCTCATTGTGTGTGAGGATGCAAGCACTTGTGGATTATAGTGTGACCACCATCCCCCTGATGGGGTTGGTTGGCACAGTCTCTTTGTTTGAATGAGCTGGGGGGGAGGGGGGTGGGGGGGAATGCACACTTCAAGCCAACACCTTACGCTTCAGTTAAATGTAGGAATGACTATTAAAATATGTTTTGATGATGCGAGCGTGACAACTAACCTCGTCCTGTGCCCTAAATGCTGTAACTTCGGGTCAAATGACGAGACAAGAGCGTTGAGAGCGAAAGAGAACACAAGACCAGATGATCCGATTCAGATCACATGGAAGCGTTTGTGCTGCAACTGCTGACATCTGAATTTAATTCTGCACTCTCTCTCCGCCATGGAACTCGCTGGTTTTGTTGACCACTTTTAGTCCGAACTTGCAATATTGCAAAACTCCACAGCATTAGCAGGCTTTTTTTTTTGTTGCCACGAATTCTACCCGGATGGGGTTAAAATGTGAGGGGACGTGTTTGGACTCCACTCAGCTCCCATTCAGCATGCATGTGTGAGTGTGGGGGATGGGGGGCAGCATATAAATATAAATGTCAGGCAGGCAGAGCCGTTTTATTTCATCCTCACCATCGCCATGAACTTGCTGCTGACACTGCTGGCCGTCGCCCTCGCCTCCATGGGTCTGTCTGCAGAAGTCCTGCCCCCTGCAAACTTCAACCTACAGGCGGTATGTGAGACTTCTCCGATTCTGGGCATCATTTCACATGCAAACACTTTGCACATGTCGCCAGATGGCGGGAAAGTGGTACCTGATTGGTTTCGCCTCCAACGGCCAATGGTTTGTCAACCGCCGCGCCAGCATGAAGATGGGCACGGCCGTGCTCAGCCCGACTGCAGAAGGTGACCTGGATATGTCCTATGCAAGTTTGAAGTGAGTTGGACACCAATATTTTTCTTTCTTTACGGGAAGCATTAGTCAACACGTGTCTCTGCAGATCTGACGGCTCATGCTGGAGAATGAACAACCTGGCGAAGAAGACGGACATGCCTGGAAAGTTCACGTACACAAGTGAGTGTATGCACAAATATACAGTAGGCTGCACACAACAGGGTCAAATGCGTCAAAACATGTCCTCATACTGTGTTACCTGTGCTATTATTTTTTAATATTGTTGTTGTTACTATTATTACAAAGCGGCGCCATTTTAAACCCAATAAGTTGGATAGGCTTGAAATTTCTCCTACAACTCAACAGAACACTTTCGGGTGTTTTGCTTAATCTTCAATGAATTTGGTACATGCCTTAAGGGGACTGACAATCGTACCTACAGTGGGGCGAAAAAGTATTTAGTCAGCCACCGATTGTGCAAGTTCTCCCACTTAAAATGATGACAGAGGTCTGTAATTTTCATCATAGGTACACTTCAGCTGTGAGAGACAGAATGTGAAAAAAAAATCCAGGAATTCACATTGTAGGAATTTTAAAGAATGTATTTGTAAATTATGGTGGAAAATAAGTATTTGGTCAACCATTCAAAGCTCTCACTGATGGAAGGAGGTTTTGGCTCAAAATCTCACGATACATGGCCCCATTCATTCTTTCCTTAACACTGATCAATCGTCCTGTCCCCTTAGCAGAAAAACCGCCACAAAGCATGATGTTTCCACCCCCATGCTTCACAGTAGGTATGGTGTTCTTGGGATGCAACTCAGTATTCTTCTTCCTCCAAACACGACGAGTTGAGTTTATACCAAAATGGATACATGGATGATACAGCAGAGGATTGGGAGAATGTCATGTGGTCAGATGAAACCAAAATAGAACTTTTTGGTATAAACTTAACTCATCGTGTTTGGAGGAAGAAGAATACTGAGTTGCATCCCAAGAACACCACGCCTACTGTGAAGCATGGGGGTGGAAATGTCATGCTTTGGGTCTGTTTTTCTGCTAAGGGGACAAGACATTTGATCCGCGTTAAGGAAAGAATGAATGGGGCCATGTATCGTGAGATTTTGAGCCAAAACCTCCTTCCATCAGTGAGAGTTTTGAATGGTTGACCAAATACTTATTTTCCACCATAATTTACAAATAAATTCTTTAAAAATCCTACAATGTGAATTCCTAGATTTTTTTTTCACATTCTGTCTCTCACAGTTGAAGTGTACCTAAGATGAAAATTACAGACCTCTGTCATCATTTTAAGTGGGAGAACTTGCACAATCAGTGGCTGACTAAATACTTTTTCGCCCCACTGTATGTCAAATTGGAGCACATTAATTAAAAAACACGGAACGGGCACAGTTGTGACTTAGCATTGATTTGCCTTAAGTTATTTATTGTTTTGTCTAATGTTTATAAGACTGAGGACATACTGTATGTACTGTACTTAGGGATGGGTACGGAATTTGGTACTTTTATAGTCACTGACCAAATTCTGTCAGTACTGCTGGGTATAGATTCACGTAAAATCAAACGGTGCCCTATTTCAACATGACGTCCGGCCGCAGACTCAGGACCAGCCCAAACACTTGGCGGGGAAACAAGCAATCCAGCATTGCACAAAATGGCTCTAGATAATGTAGCAATTTTCCAAGTCAACAAAGCAAGTATGCCATGTAGAAATCGCTCAAAAGTAATGAGCCCCTTTTCAAAATACAATAGCTCGATGCTAATTCACATTGGATATGCCATACACATGCTACTGATTAGCATTAGCAATGTTACATGGCAGATTTAACAAACTTGTTCATGAAAACTACAACTAAGATGCACGTTACAAGCAAACAGTCCAATACTTACAGTTTAAACTCTTTATAGGGTGCAACAAAAGCGTTGATTCATCTGAATGGCCAATACTACTCCCTGACTAGGCAACACACTACAGTCTGTGCACTACTGCCATCTAATTGTAAATCTAAGCAAAGTCAATATAATACTTGCAAATGAGACTCAGAAGTGTAAGAAATCATTATTTAACAACTGGACAGCACAGTTTTAATAATAAACTTACTGTTAAATGTCAATAAAAAAAGGGGTTTTAATAATAAACAAATTAACATTTATTAACACATGAACACACAAGTGTACTGAAAATTGGTATCTTATGGGTTTAAATGTGAAAAGTTCCCATCCCTATATGTATTGCTAGTGTGCCCTCCAACGCCTTTTGAGTACAACCCATTGGTGGCACCACAAATCTTTTACATAAAAACCAGTAGATGGGGATATGACATCAGACCTTTCGTCTTAGTTTTCTTTTCGGTTTTTGCTTTGACCAGGAACAATATCCATCCATCCATCCATCCATTTCCTACCGCTTATTCCCTTTTTGGGGTCGCGGGGGGCGCTGGCGCCTATCTCAGCTACAATCGGGCGGAAGGCGGGGTACACCCTGGACAAGTCGCCACCTCATCGCAGGGCCAACACAGATAGACAGACAACATTCACACACTAGGGCCAATTTAGTGTTGCCAATCAACCTAAAACCAAAAACAATAATTTCAAAATAAAGGGCATGATCGATGTGATCATTTTTGCTGATTAATCATATTAGTTAGCTTGTTATTTTTGTATATCATTTGAAGGAAATGACTATATGTGGTCAGCAGGATATTATTGGGTATGTTTTTGCACGGCATTACAGGAACAATAATACCTGGAATTTGACTTATGGGTGACTGATACTGTAGCATTGTGAATGAATGAGTCAACCTCTAATACTGCTTTAGGTTCAATCAATTAGGTTTATGTATTTGCTAAAGTACAATCCGTTATTGGTAAAATAAAAAATAAATAAAAATATGCTTTTATCTGTCAATACAGTACAAGGTTTACAGGTTACATGTGGAATATATTTATCGGTCATAATTTTAAGTACTCATGCATGATTCTCATACTAATGGTACTTTATCTAGTAGTATGCCAAAGAATCAATCAATGAAATATTCAAACAATACTACTGCTCTAACTGTGTGTCATGTTCTAACAGTGTGTAATGTTACACTGGCCAAAAATATTAAATACACTTGTTGAATAAAACCCCCGTTTTGTTTTTAATGAATACTTGGGCCTACTATACTACTGTATTTAAATATTTGCCATTATGGTGGTACTTGGAGAGCCAAGTGTTTTCTGAGATGGTACTTGGTGAAACAAGTTTGAGAACCACCTAATGCGTCTAATCTAATCTAATCAAATCTAATCTATATTAAATCTAATGTAATCTAATGCGTCTGTTTATTTTTCATTACATTTTATTTTTAACTACGTTTTTATTTTTATTGGTACTTTTTAGATTAAACAAATATACAGACTTAATTAAAAATATTTATATTGTAGTTGAAATAGTGCAAAACTTGTATTTTGTTAAAAAAAATCTAAAAAAATCTGCTTGTGGGAACATATATCAAAACATTTTTGCTTCTATATCAAACCGAAGGATCAGAATGTTTTTTTTCATAGGCTTTAGCCACCCCCGCAACCCCGAGAGGGACAAGCGGTACAAAATGGATGGATGGATGGATGGATGGATTAATAAATTGTTCTCTTCTGCAATCTTCCATCAGATGTAATGTATAGGATTATTTTTTTCTATTGTCAATATCTATGCTTTTTAAAGTCCATTAAGGTCGCAGAAAAGAAACTCAATTCACATCTGAATCCTGATTCTGTATTAATTACAGTGGGGCAAAAAAGTATTGAGTCAGCCACTGATTGTGCAAGTTCTCCCACTCAAAATGATGACAGAGGTCTGTAATTTTCATCATAGGTACACTTCAACTGTGAGAGACAGAATGTGAAAAAAAAAATCCAGGAATTCACATTGTAGGAATTTTAAAGAATTTATTTGTAAATTATGTTGGAAAATAAGTATTTGGTCAACCATTCAAAGCTCTCATTGATGGAAGGAGGTTTTGGCTCAAAATCTCACGGTACATGGCTCCATTCATTCTTTCCTTAACACGGATCAATCATCCTGTCCCCGTAGCAGAAAAACAGCCCCAAAGCATGATGTTTCCACCCCCATGCTTCACAGTAGGTATGGTGTTCTTGGGATGCAACTCAGTATTCTTCTTCCTCCAAACACGACGAGTTGAGTTTATACCAAAATGGATACATGGATGATACAACAGAGGATTGGGAGAATGTCATGTGGTCAGATGAAACCAGAATAGAACTTTTTGGTATAAACTCAACTCATCATATTTGGAGGAAGAAGAATACTGAGCTGCATCACAAGAACACCACACCTACTGTGAAACATGGGGGTGGAAACATCATGCTTTGGGGCTTTTTTTCTGCTAAGGGGACAGGGCGATTGATCCGTGTTAAGGAAATAATGAATGGGGCCATGTATTGTGAGATTTTGAGCCAAAACCTCCTTCCATCAGTGAGAGTTTTGAATGGTTGACCAAATACTTATTTTCCAACATAATTTACAAATAAATTCCTTAAAATTCCTACAATGTGAATTCCAGGATTTTTTTTCACATTCTGTCTTTCACAGTTAAACTGTACCTATGATGAAAATTACAGACCTCTGTCATCATTTTAAGTGGGAGAACTTGCACAATCCGTGGCTGACTAAATACTTTTTTGCCCCACTGTATAATCTAAATCGAATTTAAGGCTATTTTTCATGTACAGTGTATTTCATACATAACAGCCAATAATTTTTTGTTTTTGTTTTGTTTTTTACCTGTAAGCTGTTTTGAAAGGTCTCACAAAATAATATATTGCATATACATACTTGTTTGATTCAATCATCCTGTTTAATCGAGAATCTATTCTGAAATTGAATTGTGAGTTGTTGTAAGATACACATACCTATGTCAAGCCACATATTTAGAGAAGGATGCATCTATTTTCAAGGTGTGAGGCGGCATCAAGACTGTAGGGTAGGTGCAGCATCTTAGGAAAAATGAAAAAAATGGGGAAATAAATGCCAAACTAACCTAAGTCGTGCCTAAAAGCTAAAGTAATGGATTTTTAGTCCTTATGGTGGGAGGAAAAAGTATGGGGTGAACACAAAACGGTAAAACAATATATTCAGAACATTTTTTCGGCAAGGTTAGATTTACTTGTGCTACACTTTGAAACATTCCATCTAGCCTAGCGAGAGCCAATGAAATTATATATGGTAACTAAAATACACAATAATCAAACATTGTTTAATTATAACCTCTCTGCTAGTGTCAGTCCTTTTAAGGCACCATTTTTTATGCATGCATGTTTCATATTTATCCGCTGAACATAAAAAAATAAAGGGTTGGTATGCATCACCTGTGCTTTCATGAGATCTGTCCATCAGGCTGGGGCAACGCCAACGACATGCGTGTGGTGGATGTCAAGTATGACCAGTACGTCCTGATGCACACTGTAAAGTTAGACGGAGGTAATCCAACAGTGATAAACAAGCTTTACGGTAAGGATACATCCCACCATCCGTGGTCATCACAAAAAAATTGTACAAAACCCAAAACCAGTGAAGTTGGCTAAATGGTAAATAAAAACAGAATACAATGATTTGCAAATGTTTTTCAAATTATATTCAATTGTATAGACTGCAAAGACAAGATATTTAATATTTGAACTGAGAAACTAAATGTTTTTATTTGTGCAAATAATCATTAATTTTGAATTTAATGGCAGCAACCCATTGCAAAAACGTTGGCACAGGGGCATTTTTACCACTGTGTTACATGGCCTTTCCTTTTAACAACACTCGGTAAATGTTTTTTGAACCAATTTGTGAATCTTTCCAAGTATAATTATTTCGCATTTGTGCTTGATGTACAGCTTAAGTTGCTCAACAGTCCAGGGTCTCCGTCGTGGTATTTTAGGCTTTATAATGCGCCACACATTTTCAACAGGAGACAGGTTTGG
This sequence comes from Nerophis ophidion, assembly GCF_033978795.1. Taxonomy (NCBI): domain Eukaryota; kingdom Metazoa; phylum Chordata; class Actinopteri; order Syngnathiformes; family Syngnathidae; genus Nerophis; species Nerophis ophidion. Next base: position 54,956,171 of record NC_084614.1, read on the forward strand.
ACTACAGGCAGGCCAGTCTAGTATCCACACTATTTTACTACGAAGCCACGCTCTTGGCTTGGCATCGTCTTACTGAAATAAGCAGGGGCGTCCATCATAACGTTGCTTGGAGGGCAACGATGTTGCTCCAAAACCTGTATGTACCTTTCAGCGTTAATGGTGCCTTATTGTAAGTTACCCATGCTTTGAGCACTAATACACCTCCATACCGTCACAGATGCTGGCTTTTGAACTTTGTGTGGATGGTTCTTTTCGTCTTTGTTCCGGAGGACACAACGTCCACAGTTTCAAAAAACAATTTGAAATGTGGACTCGTCAGACCACAGAACCCTATCATGGCATCCACCTGTTCCCAATCAGCCTATTCACCTGTGGAATGTTCAAAATAAATGTTTGATGGGCATTCCTCAACTTTATCAGTCTTTTTTGCCACTTGTGCCAGCTTCTTTTTAAACATGTTGAAGGCATCCAATTCCAAATGATATTTGCAAAAAATAACAGTTTACCAGTTCAAATGTTAAGTATATTGTCTTTGCAGTCTATTCAACTTAATATAGGTTGAAAAGGATTTGCAAATCATTGTATTCTGTTTTTATTTACCATTTATGAAACGTGCCAACTTCACTGGTTTTGGGGTTTGCAGTAGTAGACTTACCCTGATCATGTGACTTCACACAGGCCGTGCACAGGATCTCAGCGCGGATCTGCTAGAGAAATTCAGGCAGTTCTCACTCGAAACCGGAATTCTACCTGAAAATATTGCATTCCTTCCCAAAAATGGTACAAGTAAGCAGTGTGAAGGACTTTTGTGTGATGATGGGTAACCAAAACACTTTCTCTTTTAGGTGAGTGCATGGTGGCCTGAAATGAACAAGCTGCTATCAAGGAGGAATATTTACTGGAAATACAGATGCGTGCAAATAAAAACAGCTAATATGCTTTGAGTCTTTTTTATTACCTTTTTAAAAAACAAATACAGTGACATACACATCCAGAACGACACAGCTCACTTTCATCAAGTGTTTACATCTACACGCTTTGTACAGATTTGTATACAAAACAATAATTTACGTCCCATAGAAGTCTAGTTACACATAGCTATACAACAACTTATAAATGAAATAAATATATATAAAAAACCTGATCATCACAGATGAAGAGGAAAAAAAAAAAGTTTAACATCAGCACTGGTCTTTGAAAGTTGTGAAGACATTTACATTTTTCCCTTCCGGCAAGAAGTATGTAAAAACATACTTTAATTTTTAGGGGCACCACATTGTTAGTGTCCTTGGATCTGAGTGGGGCCACAGTTTGATAGGAGAGTATTGTTTAAGCCTGAATATAACAATTAGGTCATTACTTCAATCCAACATATGCCTATTTAAAAGAAAAATACAAATTTTTGTTTTTTTTATGGCATCCAGTCAAAAAGGTTTGAAATTATAACAAAAATCAATACTGTCAGATAACGCAGTTGGCTTTTGTCGAGTAACTGGCATCATATGGAGTGATTATCTGCAGAGTCCCTCCAGGATGTTACTGATTGTACTCTAAAATGCATGGTTTTGCAGAAGTTATTTCTAAACGTTGCGATGGTTTTAGACATCTTTATAAACACACTGTATCAGCTTGTGATTTAACGTTTTTGTTATCAATTCTTTGTGTTCTTTAGAACATTAACCCCAAAAAGTAAGTTTTCAACAAATGTAACAAAATTTGCTTTAATTAATCATTATCATCGGTGGGGAAAATAATTTAGACATGGACGATTATAAAATCGATTAGTAAACGTCAATAATCAATAATCGAGTTTTTAAAATTGTAAATAAAGTCATGCAGACAGTTCTGAAAGTTGTCTGACTGCAGCAAGCCATCCTCACCAAGAGATCCAACCGGCTCTTTTACGACACTATGATCCAGTTTTGCACACATTTAAGAAATGTGATGGGAATTTTTTATTACAAATGTGAAAAGTGAAATGCCTAATACGAAATGTTAAACTGGAACTGCACTTTTTTTGGTCATTTTGCCCATCATTCACAATCATTAGAGACAAGAACACAGATTACTTTTTTTTAAAGATTTTAAAATGTAAAAAAAAAACGCTTGAAAATGAGTCTAATGGGAGTCACTATTGTAACCTTTACAGCCCTCTAAAACAACTTCTAAACACTCCATTAACGTTGTTTATACACACTGCAAGTTTATATATATTATAGTAACAGACATGTTCATAAAAATCTGTAATATGTTCAATATTTATCAAATTTTTATCATTTCTGAGACGGATTTCTTCAGTGCATTGATTTCTGTTTCCATTGCAGCACACTTTCGACTGTGTGTGTGTTACTACTTCCGGTAAAAAAAACACTTGTGTTCTAATCATGGCAGACTTGATAACAAACAACAAAGACAACTATTTCTGGACAATTGAGAATTTCACAACCTTATACTTTTGAAGCTGAATATACTGCTGCTTATAGACGCGAGCATGAAGGAAGAGTGAGACGTTGGAGCAGATGGAAGCCGCTAGAGGGGGATGAAAGCAATTTTGATGTTATAAATATGGAACTTGGAGCCAAGCTATCTGTACATAAATGGATTGCTTAACCTTAAATCAACAGGATATGTCACTGGCCAGCTAGACCAGACAAACAACTGTGCATCCAGTGAGTCACTACAATATTGATCATTGATACATGCAGCACGCCATGTGTGTTAGTACAACTACAATACATATGGTGTCTGGCTAGCTTAGCTGTGTACAAACAAAACATCAAATGCGGGCTAATACTTTTTAGATACTCTAATATGATTGTTCATGTTTTTCAGTCCGTACAAATTGGTGTCGTATCGCAGTGTTGAGCATTACAAATTCAAACACGTTTTGAGTTGTTGTAGAAGCTAGCTTATCTCTTGCCGTAGTTCGCTTTTACGGCTAATACCGAAACATGCCAATGTTTTACGACGATAGAAAAAGAGTTCCTCAGTGTTCACTCTTACAATAACAATGTCACTTCAGTTTAGTTAAAATACAGGTTACTGAACATGAAAAAAGTATTCTTTGAATGCATTCTTAAAGTGATTTAGAGGTAGAATTGATTGATCCCATTAGTTGCATAGTTAGCCACCTAGAACGAGCCGATTTGAAGATGTTAGAAAGCGGGAAAACAAAAACTTTGGTCTTCTTGTCTTACAAAATGATTGTGAACGATAGCTAAAATTCCCCCCAAAAAGTGCAGTTCACCTTTAAACAGCATCAATATACATAAATTAAAGATTCATCAATAATTAATTTTTAATCGACTGATAGCTTCTGAATCGTAATCCTAATGGAATCGTGTGGTGGCCTGAGATTCCCCACTGTAATTATTACAAAAACAGCACCACCAAAGGCCCCTTATTATCCACAAGTTGCACACCGTTTCCGTGTATTTCTTACAGTTGAGAAGTAGTCAGTCATAAACTTTTGTTCATGTTCCAAAACATTGCTTTGGTTGACAACAGTGGGGAACTGTTGAACGTTATCTTGACCGGGTGGATTTGTTGTAAGAAACAAGAAATTATCATCACACATCCATATCTCAGTCAATAAAAGTAAGTTAGAGAGGACAATAAAATGTTGCGATAAACGTTTTTCTTCGCGGTTTGTCTACGTAAGAAACAAACTACAGTGGATGCTCGGTCACATTTGATTTGTTAGACAGTTGAGCGCATTTTAGCACTGCTAAGGGTCAAATTTGATAAGCCAAAATGTGTGGAAAATTTACATGATTGCAAAATCCAGGAAGTTCTGTCCATGTTTTTTTTAGTTTAATTGTAAAGTGTGACTGCAATGTGAGATGTACACAAGAGTCTTTGTGTATTTTTGTCACAATATGTTACATAGGTGGCGGTTTGAGCACCAGGAAGCACAAGAGATGCTTGTTATGTCACTCGCACATAAATAGCATACACCTTATGATAATTGCATTCACCTTTACTGGGTTGTCAAGTGCTGTGATCAGTTTGGTAATTAAAATATGGAGACTTCCGTTTTGTGATTGCGGTCTGCAAAATGAAAAACAAGTGTGTCATGAAAACAGACATTTGCACTATCTGCCATGCAAACTGTCCTTCAGCATGGAGCATGCGGTTCAAAGTGCAAGTCTACTGTTCTGCTGCTCCCCAAGAGCGTTGTGTTATGTACATGTACATGTGTACATGTGATGAGACTCAGAGGCTGACCATGTAAAAGAAAAGTAAACAAGAGGACCGGCTAAGTGCAGCATAAGCGCCACATGATTTCAAGGTTAGTGGTGCAGTGGCTGGTGTGTGATGGTCACACAGTCTTATCACTCTGCCTGGACCACGTCTTTGTGGTGGCGCATGATATGCTGGTTCTTTTCCGACGGTCGCCGGAAGCCTTTAGAACAGATCTCGCAGCGGTGCGGGTAGTCCTTTGTGTGAATAGAAATAACGTGTCGCTTGAATCCCGAAGCGTCCCCCGTGCTGTAGTCACAGTACTGGCATTGGTAGATTCTGCGTTCTTTCTGTCCTTTGCCAATAACCACAGTCACGCTGCTGGCTAAGCTGGCTGCACTAACTCTAGCAGGCTGGCCGGCGGCAGCAGAGCCACTAGATGCAGCCTTTTTAGGGGCCGCCACAGGAGCGTTTGTCTCTGTCCTTTTGGCCTCGCTCCTTTCAGGGGAGGCCTGCTGCTCCTTGGTGTGGACAGACAAAATATGGCGACTGAGGACAAAAGGGTCTGCGTTTTTGAAGTTGCAGTGCCGGCACTGGTGGAGTTTCTTGGTGCGGTGGGCGACAGAATGCTTCTTGAGCTCAGACGGCCGGTGGAACCCCTTGCCGCACACTGCACATTTGTGCGGGTAGTCCTTGGTGTGCACGGATATGATGTGGCGTTTAAGGTCGCTGGAGTTGGAACTTTTGTGGTCACAGTGGGCACAATGGTGGGTCTTATTCTCCTCATGTGTCAGTCCGTGTTGGTTCAGCTCCTCCTCCTCTGCAAATGTCTGGAAACAGCGCTCGCACTTGTATGGCATCTCCTTGCTATGCTTTGTCTTGATGTGAGTCTTGAGGTTAGACGAGTCAGCAGACTTGTAGTCACAGTACATGCAGGAGTAAGGCTTCTCGCCCGTGTGCGTGCGCATGTGTTTCTTCAACTCCGAGGGGTGACGGAAGCCTTTGCCACATTCCACACAGATGTGCGGGAAGCTTTTGCTGTGAACGGCCAACAAGTGTCGGTTGAGCAGTCCTTGCTCAGCAGTTTCGTAATCACAGAACTTGCATTTGTGCGTCTTGGCGGGTGGGGGCGGGGGCGGCTGATTCTTTGGCTCCCGGTGGTGGTGCTGCAGTCGGTGGGAGAAAAGCGCCGACTGTTGGTGGAACTCCTTGCCGCACATTTCACACTCGATGGGCGCCTTGCTGCTCAGGGCGTGCACCTCCATGTGGTTATGGAGGCTGGCTTTCTTGTTAGTGGTGAACTCACAGTCTGTACACTGGTACTTTTTCCTGGTCAGAACCTCCTGGTGATGATTCTTGGTGTGCCGTTTCAGGAAACCTCGCGATTTGAACTTTTTGCCGCAGAGCATGCAGGGATATACTGTCAGAGGTTGACCGTAGGGACCGATAATGATGGCTGGAGAGGAGAAACAAGAAGAGGTGTATGATTTTTTACTTTTCGATGACAAAAATACAACCTACAATAACTTTTACTTAAAGAGGAGTCCAGCTGTGATCTTTAAGAGGATCCTGCATCTGTCACTGTAGGAAATCCCATGTCCTACAAGCTGATGAAGGATGTTGGAATTTACTGTGATAAACAGTTAAGATGGGGATGATGATAATGATGGTGATGATGATGGGTCCTGTGCAGCTGCTGACATTAGAATCAGCGCAAGGATAGATTGCATGCAAGAGGAGTGAAGTCCTGCCTCAAGTAGAAGAGTTATAGGGCTTTCTGAAAGTATCGGTAAAAATCTGGTTTAATGCTTTTTTAACGCCTTTTTTATGCAACTTAAAACAATTCTAATGCCCATTTCCTAGTGCATATTATTATATATAGTTAAAACCATACAATTGTCTATACAGAAAATGTTTTTTAAGCCTTTGACAATATTGTTGAATAGTTCAAATGTTTACATTCACTTTGGCCAAACTAAGCACACACGTAATCAGAAGATGATAATAATAATAATAATGATAATAATTGATTAGATTTATATTGCGCTTTTCTATTGTTAGATACTCAAAGCGCTCACAGAGAAGTGGGAACCCATCATTCATTCACACCTGGTGGTGGTAAGCTAGATCTGTAGCCACAGCTGCCCTGGGGTAGACTGACAGAAGTGTGGCTGCCAGTTTGCGCCTACGGCCCCTCCAACCACCATTCATTATTCATTCACCAGTGTGAGCGGCACCGGGGGCAAGGGTGAAGTGTCCTGCCCAAGGACACAACGGCAGCAAATTGGATGTCAATAGGTCGGAAGCGAACCTGCAACCCTCAGGTTTCTGGCACGGCCGCTCTACCCACTACGCCAGTGGTTCTCAACCTTTTTTCAGTAATGTACCCCCTGTGAACATGTTTTTAACTCAAGTACTCCCTAATCAGAGCAAAGCATTTTTGGTTGAAAAAAAAGAGATAAAGAAGTAAAATACAGCACTATGTCATCAGTTTCTGATTTATTAAATTGTATAACAGTGCAAAATATTGCTCATTCGTAGTGGTCTTTCTTGAACTATTTGAAAAAAAAGATATAAAAATAACTAAAAACTTGTTGAAAAATAGACAAGTGATTCAATTATAAATAAATATTTCTACACATAGAAGTAATCAACTTAAAGTGCCCTCTTTGGGGATTGTAATAGAGATCCATCTCAGGGTTTCCCCACACATTCATTTATTTGTGGCGGCCCGCCACGAAAGAATTACGGCCGCCACAAATAGATTTTTCGACTTTTGACTCGCTCGACCGCTCATAAAAGCAATGGGACTCTGTCTGTGAATGGAGTTTGTAGTTACAACTTCGGTGCAGTAGGTGGCGGTAGCCTACTATGCATTGTAACCCCGCCAATTGCACTTAATTCACCTGGTGGGTCAGAAGAAGTAGTAGACGACGACGAAGTAAAGGAATAACAGACCGACTGGATCAAAATACGAGGGTAAGACGTCTTGGCAAACAAGTTCAAAAGTGGTCCGAACCTGTGCAGTGTGCAGCACCGACTCGGATTTTCTTAATTTTTATTTTTGGGACCGAGGCAGACTTACGCAGTAACAGTCACCTGTTACCATACCGACGAGCTAACGTGTCCAGGTTATAACCCTGTTGTCAATAAACACACGTGGAGACGGTGCTTCAGATACTGCATTAATCAGGCATGTGATTTTTCCGTCTTAAATCGGAATTCCGTCTTTTTTAATCTCGGGGGGGAAAAAAAGTAAAATGTAAACGATGTCAGTTCTCGAGAGAATGGACGCTTTCACTCAAATAAAAATACTTTTTATTTGAGTGTTTGTATGTGCAAATCTTTCGTTTTTATCTGTTAAAGTTTTTGTTCTTATTTTTTACAACGAAAGACACGTTTGCTGGGAGTATCCTGTCCGGTTTTGGTGAAGTCATGCTAATCAGCTTCCGGTTGTCGTTGCTTCAGTATCGATCGATCACTTGGTCTTGAGCTCACAGGCCTACTGCTTCATGTGGCTTTAATGTGCGCAGTTTATTGTCTTAATTGCTGACACAGTTAAGTGGTTATACTCGCTCATATTGGGGTATGTTGTTATTTATCGGAAAAAGACGTTAATGTATTGTTTTAGTGTTAGCATTTAAGCTAGCTAGTGCTGGCGAGCTTCTCCGGTCGGTCAGTTTAGACTTAACTTTTATTGATGTATAATGGGAATTGTTCTGTGTTATAAATCACGATTTTACAATAATTTTACGGTATATTATTATAATTTTTATTGTTTCATCTTTAGTGAAGACTCTTGCTTTTGAAACAGTTTACTTTGAAAGTTTCACTTACGTTTCCATTTTTATGCGCGTTGATGTCAACTTCCCTGCCACTTTAAAATATTTGAGGCAATATTGACTTCTACATTGCTGTCTTTTTAAAAGAAGTAACTGAAGTAATGTGGTAATACTGTAAATAATCTGTAGATAATAACACTGATCAATGTGACACCTGTGGATGTGAAATGAACACGAGATGTAAATATTAGTGACTAAATACTGTTGGGACTGAACCATATACAGTGATTCATTAGGATAATTGGGGTATGTATGTTCTATTAATGATGTTTTCATATCTTTAAATACTAAAATATTTTCTTCAAATGGTGGTGTCTTTGTTAATTTTAGCATGTTAAATTGGTGAAAAACCTGGACCTGGCTGGGGGCCTTTGTCCCCCAGACCCACGGAAATGTTTTCAGTCTTTTTCATTGTGGTCAAATCACATGTCTGATTAATACCGAAAATTAAATTGTGCACTGCCCACTGCAGCATGTGAATGCAATGAAAATAATAAAATCTGAGCCAACCAGCTGTTAAAATGTTGTCCAGGTTAATATTTTAGCCATTAAAGGCTCTTCATTTCAAGATTTGAACTGTGATCGGGCTTTAAACAGGTGGCTGACCTGTTCAGATGGGTGAAACGGCTACTGGTCAAATAATGTGAAATAGCATTTAATTTTACATGTATGCAATGCCATTTAAATGTAATTATAGATAACAATAATAATAATAAATACTGTGTGGTGTTGTAAATAGTCAACGGGAAGGATTTTAGTAAGATTTAAGCCATGAGCACTACACAGCCAGAAAAACACCTAAGCAGGACAAGTAAAAATATTGGGGCAAGTAGATTTGAAAAGTCGGGCAAGTAGAAAAAACAAAAGGTGCAAAGTCTGCAGGCAGTAGGAAACACATGGTTAAGTGTAGGGAATAAAACTGATGACAGTCTAAAGTTCAAGATTTTTAGAGTGGGCTTTAAGAGACATTTTAAATTCAAATGATCACGTTATTGTTGTATGTGCTCAAAAAGTACTTATACACACAACCAAATCTCTTAACAAAGTTTCATTTTTTAATAAATAAATCAAATAGACAATATACTTTCATAGCAGAGTAAAAATCAAAGGTTGTTCTGGCTTCACAAGATCCACATTATTTTTTATTATTTGTATTTTTTAATATGTTTATCTTCTCATATTTTAATTTGTAAATGTTTTAAGATTTTTTTTTTCATAAATGCAAATTTGGTGAGCAATTTGTTTCACTTGCGGTTTATGTGACGCCACGCAAGTTCCCTTCCTGTAAAACTGACCTCCGTCTGTTTAAACTAGACACTGTGGGGTTTATTTTAATAACTTGCGAAAACATAATTTTACTTTATTGTTCGGCTGACTTATTTAATATCGGCTCAAGCCTAGACATCAATAAAGCATAAAAGTCATTTTTCCAGATCTTGTCTGTCATCACAGCTCAATTCACTAAAGAGGAATGATAAAAGTTTATCAAGGCAAACACATAAATATAAATTTGTAGAGTTTATTTATAATTGAATCATGGGATTAAAAATATTACAATAGTTTTCCATATCAATGTACTGCAGCTTCACACCCGTTATGTGGTAGAACTCTGGGCCTGGAATAGACCTTAAGGAACATTGCTGGCCTGGGAGAGACGGAATTATAGCAGATGTCCTTACTAAGACTGGTGCTTCTGTTAATCAGATCCCAATAAGCGAGAGTTATAAATGGATAGAAAGTACATTTCACTGAGCTTCTATTAAAATCTAAAGCATATATGTAGGTAATCACATTAGCAGAAATTGTACAAACTACAGTTTTATTCAGCAGTGATTACCGTTTGTGATAATTAGCCCGAGTAAATTGTACCTGTTTGGACTTGTCGAGGCTCAGATCGTCGCTTGGTCTTGTTGCGCTGTCGGCCAACTTCGTCAACGCCATCAGATTCGTCGATGTGTAGAAATGCACTCGCTGCTCCATTGCCGTTTTCGCAGCTCTCGCTGTCCTCCACACCTATGCAGGCAAAATAGATACTTTTTTTTTAAAACACAAACAGATTGTCTAACTTCCCTCAAAGAGACACACTGCAGTCGTTGGTTCTTCGCCTCTATACAAACCTCAGTGTTCACCTTGGATCTACTTAACATTTTCAAAAATCAATAAGACTAGTAAATATGGAATTGATCAATCAATTATTTAGGATTGGTCAGGACTGATGTGTCATATGAATAATTAATTTGCAGCCTGAACAAACTTTCATCTTAAAAAATGTGCCTGTTAAAGTATAGGCATATGCGTGTATCTGCATTCATTCAATAACTGAATCGATGATAACTCATTCACCCTGGTTTCCTTGGTGATGAGAGTCGCCAACAGACATGTAAACCATCTTCTCTCGAAGTGTTTGACCCGAAGACTCTGTCAGCGCCACATTCTCCATGTCCCCATCGCTGACGTCGACAGACTCTCCTAGAAAACAAAAGCGTACGAATGACCTTTTTGTCTGATACGTTTTGTAACGCTTACAGGCAATGTTCCCTCTATTTGTTCATGTGTGTGAGCAAACGCAAAAACTCCTTGAGCATTCAGTGGAGCACACGTGAGCAACATCAGACGTGCACACTGAGGCCACACCTGTAGCACACCTGTCCCAAACCTGACTAAATAACAAGTTAAATTTCTTATTATTCTAATCAAATGACAGCAGTCACTTTTATGTGATCATTTTCTAATGTAAGTGTCTTGGCCCACTTACAATGACAAGAACAACAAATATTGTTTTTCAATGAGCTGTGTACTAATATTGTGTGTCTGGGAGGGGTTCTTCTTTGGAAATAATGTGTACCCCTTTCAGGTATCGCATTCAGTTCCCATTAAAACATTCACATGTTGCACAATAAGATGTAAGCACTGGATCATGTGTACATTGCTGTAACTTTCCGTTTGTAAAATATATATATTTTTATTAGTATTTCTTTAATATATTAACAGCATTTCATGATTAATATCTCTAAATTAAGATTCCTTATAAATGACAGTGGAATGAGCACACATTTGATTGATAACTCATAGTGTAACGACCTGGAATTACACAAAACGGGAGGTGTCGGAAATGTCCAACTTTTTGTGTGGCTGTAAACGCATCACTGGCTCAGTGCCATATGTGCATGTGTTGGCACAAGTGAGAAAGAGTGAGCGTTTGCTGTTGATATGACAGATGGCAAAGTTGGTTTTGGTCTGCTTTGTAAGGCAGAAAATGACCAGCTTTGCTTGATAGAAATTGTTTAGCAATGTTTTTGGTCATGTGTTTATAAAAAGTTTTGCTCAACAAAGTGATCGATGGACTTCATGTCCTCCTCAAAGCGTCACGAAAGACGTTACAATAATTGAACAGTGATAACAAAAACTGTTGTCTCTATTGTGGCCTCTTGTCGTCAGTTACTTTGAAAATCGCTTTTTTTTTCTTTATTGGATTTTGTGCACGGCATGGATTTGCCGTGGGCAGAGGACTTGTGAGCAGTGTGCAATTGCACAGGCGCGCACCTGAGAGGGAACGTTGCTCACAGGTGAGTTAACACATTTTCACTCCTACCCATGTCATCCTCTCCGGAGTCAGCCTTGAAGATGTACACTTTTATCACTTCTTGTCCGTCTTCGTCCTTCTCCACTTCCTGGTCCTCCACAGCTCCTTCCACGGTTACCTCTGTGCCATCCTCCGACACCATTTTACCAGCTTCGTCTACTAGTGAGGGCGACAGGAACATCTAATAAGACATTAAGTTATAGACGCCGCAAAAACATGAGCCAGGGATGTTGTCAATTCTGGCAGGTGTATTTAAATTTAGTCCCCTAGTTGACAACCTCGCAGCAAATTATATGCATCCATACACAGTGTGGAGCAGCACCCCTAATTTATTAGTAATCACCTCCATAAAAGTACCAGTACAGTAGAAAAACAAGTTGCCTCTATTAAAACTATTATCATAAATATCTGATTCATGACATCAAAAGACTTCCAAAATTTGCGAGTAAATAGATACGATCAAAATAGTATCAAACTCACAGAGATTCCTGAGCCATTTTGAGGGTTGATGAGCAAGCCGGTCATGTGATATGTGGCGTAGAATTAGTAACCACAGATCCCTTCCCCATGAACAACAATGCAAATCAAGCAGACTTTTGTGAAAGCCAACAACGATTACTTGTGGAAAAATTATGATCAAGAGCCTTATAGTTTTGAGCCCCAACACAAGGAGTATGAGCAATACGTTTTAGAAGCTGAGTGCTAAACAGATGCAGCTTAATAGACACAAATTTTACCCTACTGATGATGTGTTTTTGTAATAGTAATCATTGTATTGCTATGTGCTCAACATACAAACTAACCATAACATAATAAAACAAACTTTTACTGTACAATTTTAGCTTCTGCTAGGATGCTGTCCAAAGGGACGCTAACATAATCGTGTTTGGATGAAGAATCAATTACAATCCTCACAAAGAGTTAAAAAAAGTTGCAGCAACTACATCTTTTTTTGCAAAAATCAACCAGCCACCCGGTCTATGGCCACATTTGTCTACTACCATGTGAGAGATTCATGAATTTCAATCTAGAATGAACTGTTAGCAATTTTGAGACAAAGTATAAGCAGCCGGCGACTTTCATTAGCTCGCTGCTATCAATGCGCTGCTGCTAAAATAGGCCGTCTGTGGTGGAAATTAGCTTTTAATAACAATATCACTCATATTTAGGGCTATATAAGTAAACATTGATTGATTGATATCTGGTTAATTTTCAGGTCACAACATGTATGTGAAGTATTTTTGGCGGTTTCTGGGTGTGTTTCGAAACTGTATAAGGGGATTAATAAGGGCCCCTTGATCTGTTGACTCAATTGTTAGCCATTTATTTACGATTTTGAATGCATTGAAAAAAGCCAAGCATACGTGTTCTTGACTTACTGTACATAAGGATTGTGAATGATACACAGAGCATCTATTTCCTTTTTTTTTTTGCATTTTACCAGTGTGACTGATGTGATAAAAGTGTAAGAGTGCAGAAGCGTTCCTATCATGACAAAGAATCATGATAGGAACTTTAGATTTTTGGCAATCTAAATTGCCAAAAATATTCAGAGTGAAATATTCAAAATGGCCGACTGAATTTGTGGGATTGTGTAATGTTTGGACGGTTATTTCACATATTTTGCAAATTCAATTGGATATGGTTTACTGGATACAATGAAACACAAGAATATTAAGTCAACTTGTTTTTCCACTCTACTGGTACTTTAAGACAAATACATTAAATTTGTCAGTATCCCCCTCCCTGGAACAACCTGAACTCTTAACCCCATGACCACAGAAAAATGACTATGCAAAATTGCACACATCTGCTGCTATATTATAAGTATTTGCACTACTGATGAAACACTCATTGTTTACAGCCATATCCTATTTAAAAATAACAGGAACTATATATTATTGTCATTTTAGTAGGTAGACATATTTATGTTGCACTTTAATGTTTGTGTCTTCTTTTTGTCTACGCATCGGGGAGTGCGAAACAAAATTTCATTTCCTTTATACGTCTTTACATGTAAAGAAATTGACAAATAAACCTGACTTGACTATCTTAAAGGGGAACTGCATTTTTGGGGGAATTTTGCCTATCGTTCACATTTGTTATGAAAGTCATGCTGTCTGATGGATTTTTTTAAATGCATATAAAAAAATTAAATAAATGTAAATAAAAGTACACTTACAGCGGAGCCAATGGGAGCTCCACTTTTCTGCTCATAAAATCTGATAACCATTCAAAAAGCACCAACAATAAGTCCTTTACATTTTGTGACTTGAATATTGACCACATATTAGTGATATTATAAGCGCTAAATCAGACAAACTATTAATAGCTACGCAGTGATCACTTCCTGTGAGCCAATGTTTACACCGTCAACTGATCAGCTGCATCCTCGTTTCCATGCTCCCAGTAAGTTTATTGTAGATCATAATTCATGCTTCTCACCTGGACAGAAGGTGGCTTTTGACATTATCCAACAATTTGGGACACTTTGACAGCCATATAGGACCTGGAACTGGCAGGACAACACAAAAATCCCCCCACCCCCTCCACGCCATTTCTTTGCGAGGATTATTCGAAATTTCATCTAAATGGTAATATATGAATATCCTAGCCGTCAGCATCCTAATGACAGTGGACCTTAAACAGTAAGTGATGTTTTATTATGTTTGATGGCTCTCATGAAGTCTGTAGTGAGCAGAAATCAGTGAAAAAGAAAAAAAAGCAAACATTGTGATGAGTTTTTTAAATTAATGTGCCGTGTATGCGTAAACTGATCAAAAAATGTGCCTGTTACTACATTACATATATACTTACATCATGGATGTATAAAACCTTAATGGAGGTATTTAGATGCTTTTAGGGGCTCTATAGGCAGAACTGAACGACTTTCTCAGGCTCCATTGTAAGCTGACTTTTGATAGCATGTATTTAATATTTGGAATGCATTAAAAAAAGTCCATCCATCATGTCATTCTTATTGATTGTCAACGATAGGCAAAATTCCCAAAAAAGTGCAGTCCCCTTCGAGTTCATTATCACTGGAGGATGAGGCTGAAAATGTTAACACATGTTATCTGTATCAGAATCGGCAGCATAAAACCCTGATTCTAACATTCCTACAACAAACTGCAAAAAGTAGTGTTAATTGGAAACAGGAAACAAATGGACAGAATATCATGAATTTTAAATCATCATTTATAGAATATAGACTTGATTTTTTAACTTTAATATAAGTTTGAAGTGCACGAGAAAGTGCACAGGAAAACCAAGCTCTTTTGATGCATATATTCAATAGTATTATTGCTCTTATAGAGTTTAGAAAATAAAACAGGACATTGCCTACAGCCACAGTGGGTAATGCCAATGTCTTTTGACCTTGCGCAAATTATAAACTCTGGTGGATATTTCCATGCACTCAACAAACACAGGAGAATCTGAAGTTAATTTAAAAGACGTGTGACTTACAGGATATCATCAGATAATCTCCACAGCCATCTTGATCGTCGTCCTGCTCTTCGGGGTCGAGGCCGTCTTCGGGGATGTCACCCATGGCGACGCCTTCCTCCTCACCGTCCAAGGCCATCACGCAGGTTTCTACAGCGACATCTTCATCTTCATCGCAGTGCACATACTCAGATACCACATCCTCAACAGCATCCTGGATGACTAGCTCGTCTGGGGCAAACCTGTGCACCGCCATGCCTTCACCCTCGCCCTCAGACACCAACACAGTCTCTTGAAGCTCCACAACAAACTCCTGCCCGTCGGCACCACCCTCATCTGGAAGAGGCAGGATTACCCAGTTAGCCAGATAAGCATGCAGAGCATCCCTTAAGTACTGATAGCTCAACATCATGCATGCATCACTATAAAACTTCCTATGTAAATTACATCATGTTATCTGGCTAACCTAGGAATCCTGCTTCTTCAATTACCCACTATATATTACATACCATAATCTCTGTGTCTAAAGTGTAAACAAGCATTAATACAAGCATGGCTAATTACCCGATCCGTGTAATATTATTTTAGGCTCTTCAGAATGTATTGAAAGCCTGGTGACATCCTCATCCATTGTCCTTGCACTGCATTTGTTATTGGAGAGCTGAAAACAAATGATAAAAAAAACTTAAGATGTTGGTAACATGACAATTTTAAGACATACATCAATAATACAACCATGATAAGTAGCAACAGCTAAAACATTTGTCAGCATATCTTCAATCATACTTTTGTTAACCAATTTATTTTCACATATTTACAATTTTGACAATACTAAATATTTTATAATACATATTTATTTGCATTTGTTCCATATCTAAATTTATAGAAATGCACATTCAAACAAGCCTACATATTTACGCATTAAATTAGTGTGGATGTGCATGCATGCAGCTGCAAGTGTGTTAATTAATATTACAATGACTTTCACATGATGGGAGTCCACTACTAATCTGGTTTTGCAGGGAAAAAAAGACCAAATTGTATCTTAAAAGCACATTGATTAGTGTTTAATCATTTTTTTATTATGTAAATACTTACGTATATTTTGCAATGGGATAATATTTGTGTTAATGTGCAAAGAGCCTTGTTCATTGATCTGTCTTTATATAATGAATCTTGATCTAATGTAGACTGGTTGCTTAGAACATTTGGAAAATCATACATTATTGGGTTCCTCCAGATTGCCAACAAAGCTGTGGAGGTGGAGGCGTGGCTGGGTCTGGGTCAATGTGACATCATCAAATACTTTGCATATTCTGAGGATGGATACTTACATTTTCTTTAAAAAAGGCTACAACATTTTACAATTACATTAAAAAAACATCTGTGTTGACATAAATTAGTATTGACATACATTTTGTCATAGATTGTTTTGCTCTATATTTCAGTTTCTGCCTATTGTACAATGTACTTTCTTGAGGATTTTTGAAGTTTGTAGGATACTTTTTTAATTAAAAATGACAAGTAGCAAATCTCGCATCTTTTTCTGGAGTTATTAGAGACTGTACTCGTGTTTAGACACTGTTTACACTTGTCGCTGGATGCCTGCGACATACAGCAAGACTGACATCACACTTGCTTGGCCCTGCTGCTGTAACTGCACTATCTCTCCTTAAAAGCCGCCGCTGTCCTCTTAATAATTGTAGATTGCACATTTTGTAGGTCGCTGACCACAGGTATATCTCGGATATTAAAATACGTCCACATCGTTGACACGCTGCCTCTGGTTCAGACAACCGCATGGGTACACTTACGTCGTCACAACATCTGGTTTTGGCGGCACTGTTTCGGAGATCAATATATTTGGTCGGCAGACACATTTTCGGAGCATCACTATTCAATAGTGCACAAATAATGGGCCATACTGTATATATCTATTCATTAAATACATTATTTAAATGTGTTATTACGTTGAAAACAAACAGATTTTTAAGGCTTGGTGGCTTTTATTTTTCTGTGGCGGGCCACCACGATAAATTACATGAAGGGGGAATCATGTTTTAAAATAATATTGGATTTCAAGTCACTTTGGTCTAATCTGTTTATTAGAAATAAAACAACCTCATTTTATGGAACCAAAATACATAGCGACAAAACAAAGCATACAGCCCAAAACCATATTTGCAGTAGTTCACAGCATAATTACTAATAAGCACACAGACCATAATTTAAACCTACATGGCAGGCAGCAGCAGAAAAGTGATGGGAAGTTAATATGTTACACTGTGATAATGGCATGAAGCTGGAATGAATCACATTGAATACATTCATCATAAACCCACCAAATTTAGTCTGCACCAGGAACGTATCTTACATATAGGGACGCATTGATAAATCATAATGATTAGATTAGATAGTACTTTATTTATTCCTTCAGGAGAATTAAAATTTTCAGCACAATCCCATTCAAGATCAGACAAACATTACAGGGAGACAGAACAGGATCGCTGACGGGTCTGCCGGCTAACAGCACCCCTTTACAAAAAAGGTGATAGTATGGTAAAACGTCAGGCGATTAAAATTACTCTTTTAAACTGAAATCATCAAAAAAAAACATGACTAAAAACAGTACTTGATAAAACTCACAAACTGACTGGCGCTAGCTCGCTAGCTTAAATACTATCATAAAAATAAGAGATGTTAAAAAATTTCGCCATTAAGAAACAACATACCCCAATCTAAACTGTTAGTAACACAGAGCTGTCTGAGCAACTAACTATTGTGCACATTAGACAGACTAGCTAAATGCACTCTTAGTGTGAGTGATCGAGGATTACGAGACAGGTGTTCTTACAGTGAACAGGACCGCTGAACAGTGTAGGACGACACAATAGCAGAAATAATAATATATTTTATTTGTCACACTTCATACACATAAATATTAAAGTGTTACACTAAAAAAAACAATATTTAAAACAATAAAGGCTCAATTAAAACAGATAAAATACTAAGACTGAAACACTGTCATTGAACCTACACGAAATATGCAAAACATTGGCGTTTATAAAAGTCTGTATTTATTTTAGTTATTTATCAAAAATAACTTGGTCAAAAGATTTCAGTGTGCATGTAAGTACTTTTGTGCACATTCAACAATACTGTGATAATAAAGATAACCGTGACCATTTTGGTCACGATAACCTAATATGAAATATTCATATCGCTACAGCACTATTTATGTACATGCTAAATAGTTTACCATCAACATTTCCCAATGCAGAGATTTTACATAAATTTCTGGGTATTGATATGATATGTTCTTAAATACTAAAAAGCCTTAAGAATACAGTGGGGCAAAAAAGTATTTAGTCAGCCACCGATTGTGCAAGTTGTCCCACTTAAAATGATGACAGGTCTGTAATTTTTTACCTTAGGTACATTTCAACTGTGAGAGACAGAATGTGAAAAAAAAATCCAGGATTTCACATTTTAGGAATTTTAAAGAATTTATTTGTAAATTATGGTGGAAAATAAATATTTGTTAAACCATTCAAAGCTCTCACTGATAGGTTTTGGCTCAAAATCTCACGATACATGGCCCCATTAATTCCTTCCTTATCACGGATCAATCGTCCCGTCCCCTTAGCAGAAAAACAGCCCCAAAGCATGATGTTTCCACCCCCATGCTTCACAGTAGGTGTGGTGTTCTTGGGATGCAACTCAGTATTCTTCTTCCTTCAAACACGACGAGTTGAGTTTATACCAAAAAGTTCTATTTTGGTTTCATCTGACCACATGACATTCTCCCAATCCTCTGCTGTATCATCCATGTATCCATTTTGGTACAAACTCAACTCGTCGTGTTTGGAGGAAGAAAAATACTGAGTTGCATCCCAAGAACACCAGACCTACTGTGCAGCATGGGGGTGGAAGCATCATGTTTTGGGGGTGTTTTTCTGCTAAGCGGACAGGACGATTGATCCGTGTTAAGGAAAGAATAAATGGGGCCATGTATCGTGAGATTTTGAGTCAAAACCTCCTTCCATCAGTGAGAGCTTTGAATGGTTGACCAAATACCTATTTTCCACCATAATTGACAAATAAATTCTTTAAAATTCCTACAATGTGAATTCCTGGATTTTTTTTCACATTCTGTCTCTCACAGTTGAAGTGTACCTATGATAAAAATTATAGACCTCTGTCATCATTTTAAGTGGGAGAACTTGCACAATCGGTGGCTGACTAAATACTTTTTTGCCCCACTGTATATTTTGGATCATTTTTGTAAGGTGTGGAAACAGTTACTATCATCCCAAACAGTTACTTTTGTGAGTGTATCAGACTTCATTTTGCCAACTAAAACCAACAAGGACCAGACATAAACAAATCCTTACAAGGGAGTTACCATCACATTGCCGTGCAACATATTTCCACCCCGTTACTCACTCTCCCACGCACACATAAAAGAGATGCGGAGATGAAAATAGTGATGAGAGATGCGACCGGCCAGGGTACCATTTCAATTCCACGGCTTGCACCACCCCCCACCTACAGGTGATTGCGGTCGCTATGGTGCTAATAATGCCATTTAAAAAAAAAAGGATGCTGAAAGATACCAAACAAAACAATGGAGCCATTGGTCGGGTTAGCTACACGACCATAGTGGGCTAAACGTGATGTTTTGTGTAAGAGGGGGATGAATAATTGAACTGTGCGTTTTGCAAACCTCGCCAGTTAATTGAAACAATGTCAATTAACTGCGTGAATCAAACGAATGAGTACACATTGAAATGGCTGTGTCGTTAGCATCTGTCTAAAAGACGACAGACACACACCTTTGCCGTGTACCATTTTCATCACCGCCATTTTGTTAGCTTTGTGTCCAAAAAGCATGCTAATTTAACACATATCTCGTATGAGAGTGTGTTACTAACACCGCCACTAGTGGTTATATTGCATAAATTACGTCAAAATCGTTAACACGTGAATAAAAGCCAGCAATTGAAAAAACACACATCCCGTCTCCTTCCGCGCTAGCGGGTTAGTTAGCTCGCAAGCTAGCTAGCATGGTAGGCCCAAATTACCGTTTCAAATCGTGGCCTTTCTTCAGGCCCGGGCCTTACAAGAAAAGGCCAAACCCCCCTTTTTTGCGGCCTCTCGGCGAGGTAAACAGATTGCATCGTCCCATGCATGCAAAAATAAATAATAGAGCAAATGCAAACTCCTTATGGCAAGAAGGCGCCTGACGAGCAACAATAAGCCCCGTACCAGATTTATGCAGCAGGGATGGCCTCCGTCCACTCCTCGGCTTCCCAGGCCGCCTGGTCCCCCCCCCACCCAGGCTCAGGCTCAGGCTAGATTCAATCGGGAATTTGGTGTTATTTGGGCGGGCCGCAGAGGAGCCGAGAAGGAGGGGTCTGGAGAGGATGTTTCTGGAGCTCCACTCAAACAGCAAAGCAGGGCGTCTGGAGCCTGATCGTGTCAATGCTACAGCACCCCGGTCCTCCAAGCGCCGAGGCCGCCGTCAGCACGACACGTCACAGACCGAGAGCGGCAGGAAAACACGGAAGAGTTTATGGTGGAAAGCAGACGTGCAGGTAGCCGACTAAACAGGCCGTCGAGCCAGGAAACAATTCATTTGTGGGGCTTCTTTTAATATGGACGCAGCCTGGGCAGGGGGAAACTCGTCTGGACTAAAATATAGAATAGTGCATACATATTAGAGGAAAGAAGTCAGAAAATTCTAAAAAAAAAAAAAAAAAAAAAAAAAGTCACACAATGGTCCGAAGTGGCGTACTAAAGCAAACTTAAATAAATAGTAAATAAATAAAAAAAATAGACGAGATTTTATTATGTTAAGGTCAGATCAACTACGCTAAAAACTAGTTCATAATGTCGCAAAGTAATCTGATTTATTTATTCAGATGAAACATAATCCTGGTACATTTTTAATAATCATGCATTATACAACAATTAAACACACCTCGAAGTTACAAGTTATACCCTTAGGTCCAAAATGCCCCCACTCATAAAAGTTTAATAAGTAAGTAATATACTATATATATATATATATATATATATATATATATATATATATATATATATATATATTTTTTTTTTTTTTTTTTTTTTTAATTGTCCTTTGAGATGCAGCATCATGTTATCAAGGGAGTCCCTACATATTTAAAGTACAGTAGTTGAAAAATATGAAATTTTAAATATTGATTTATGCATATGTTATATGCATACACAATAATTAATACAATTAAATGTGTGTATATTAATGAAACAAATAGAATGTATAATTAATATAAAAAAATATAAAATATACAAACCCTGTTTCCATATGAGTTGGGAAATTCTGTTAGATGTAAATATAAACAGAATACAATGATTTGCAAATCCTTTTCAACCCATATTCAATTGAATGCACTACAAAGACAATATATTTGATGTTCATACTCAAACTTTATTTTATTTTTTGCAAATAATAATTAACTTCCCCCCAGGTGCATGTCTTTGGAAGTGGGAGGAAGCCGGAGTACCCGGAGGGAACCCACGCATTCACGGGATAGGTTGATTGGCAATACTAAATTGGCCCTAGTGTGTGAATGTGAGTGTGAATGTTGTCTGTCTATCTGTGTTGGCCCTGCGATGAGATGGCGACTTGTCCAGGGTGTACCCCGCCTTCCGCCCGATTGTAGCTGAGATAGGCGCCAGCGCCCCCCGCGACCCCGAAAGGGAATAAGCGGTAGTAAATGGATGGATGGATGGATAATTAACTTACAATTTCATGGCTGTAACACGTGCCAAAGTAGTTGGAAAAGGGCATGTTCACCACTGCGTTACATCACCTTTTCTTTTAACAACACTCAATAAACGTTTGGGAACTGAGGAAACTAATTGTTGAAGCTTTGAAAGTGGAATTCTTTCGGCTTTAGTCGTTCAACAGTCCGGGTTCTCCACTGTCGTATTTTACGCTTCATAATAAGCCACACATTTTCGATGGGGGACAGGTCTGGACTGCAGGCGGGCCAGAAAAGCACCCGCACTCTTTTTTTACGGAGCCACGCTGTTGCAACACGTGCTGAATGTGGCTTGGCATCGTCTTGCTGAAATAAGCAGGGGCGTCCGTGAAAAAAATGGCGTTTTGATGGCAGCATATGTTGTTCCAAAACCTGTATGTACCTTTCAGCATTAATGGTGTCTTCTCAGATGTGTAAGTTACCCATGCCTTGGGCACTAATGCACCCCCATACCATCACAGATGCTGGCTTTTGAACTTTGCATCGATAACAGTCTGGATGGTTCGCTTCCCCTTAGGTCTGGATGACACGATGTCGAATATTTCCCCAAAAATTTGAAATGTGGACATTTCAGATCACAGAACACTTTTCCACTTTGCATCAGTCCATCTCAGATGATCTCGGGCCCAGAGAAGCCAGGAGCGTTCCTGGAAGTTGTTGATAAATGGCTTTCGCTTTGCATAGAAGAGCTTTAATTTGCACTTACAGATGTAGGGACGAACTGTATTTAGTGACAGTGGTTTTCTGAAATGTTCCTGAGCCCATGTGGTGAAATCCTTTAGAGATTGATGTCGGTTTTTGATACAGTGCCGTCTGAGGGATCGAAGGTCACGGTCATTCAATGTTGGTTTCCGGCCATGCCGCTTACGTGGAGTGATTTCTCCAAATTCTCTGAACCTTTTGATGATATTCTAGACTGTAGATGTTGAAATCCCTAAATTTCTTGCAATTGCACTTTGAGAAACGTTGTTCTTAAACTGTTTGACTATTTGCTTACGCAGTTGTGGACAAAGGGGTGTACCTCGCCCCATCCTTTCTTGTGAAAGACTGAGCATTTTTTAGAGAAGCTGTTTTTATACCCAATCATGGCACCCACCTGTTTCCAATTAGCCTGCACACCTGTGGGATGTTCCAAATAAGTGTTTGATGAGCATTCCTCAACTTTATCAGTATTTATTGCCACCTTTCCCAACTTCTATGTTATGTGTTGCTGGAATCAAATTATTATTTGCAAAAAAAAAAATGTTTATCAGTCTGAACATCAAATATATGTTGTCTTTGTAGCATATTCAACTGAATATGGGTTGAAAATGATTTGTAAATCATTGTATTCCATTTATATTTTCATCTAACACAATTTCCCAACTCATATGGAAACGGGGTTTGTACACAGAATTACTTATTAAATATTATATATATATATATATATATATAAAATATATATATATATATATATATATATATAATTTATATATATATATATATATATATATATATATATATATACTCCTCTCTGAGCTGCTACCTTACCGTGGTAGAGGAGTTTGCGTGTCCCAATGATCCTAGGAGCTATGTTGTCTGGGGGCTTTCATGCCCCCTGGTAGGGTCTCCCAAGACAAACAGGTCCTAGGTGAGTGATCAGACAAAGAGCAGCTCAAAGACTTCTATGGAATTACAACAAAATGAACTCAGATTTCCCTCGCCCGGACGCGAGTCACCGGGGCCCCGCTCTGGAGCCAGGCCCGGAGTTGGGGCACGATGGCGAGCGCCTGGTGGCCGGGCCTGTCCCCATGGGGCCCGGCCGGGCACAGCCCGAAGAGGCAACGTGGGTCATCCCTCCAATGGGCTCACCACTCATAGGAGGGGCCATAGAGGTTGGGTGCATTGTGAGCTGGGCGGCAGCCGAAGGCAGGGCACTTGGCGGTCCGATCCTCGGCTACAGAAGCTAGCTCTCGGGACGTGGAACGTCACCTCACTGGGGGGGAAGGAGCCTGAGCTTGTCCGCGAGGTAGAGAAGTTCCGGCTGGATATAGTCGGACTCACCTCGACGCACAGCAAGGGCTCTGGAACCAGTTCTCTCGAGAGGGACTGGACACTTTTCCACTCTGGCGTTGCCGGCAGTGAGAGGCGACGGGCTGGGGTGGAAATTCTCGTTGCCCCCCGGGTCAAAGCCTGCACGTTTGAGTTCAACCCAGTGGACGAGAGGGTAGCTTCCCTTCGCCTTCGGGTGGGGGGACGGGTCCTGACTGTTGTTTGTGCTTACGCACCAAACAGCAGTTCAGAGTACCCACCCTTTTTGGGTACACTCGAGGGAGTACTGGAAAGTGCTCCCCCGGGTGATTCCCTTGTCCTACTGGGGGACTTCGACGCTCATGTTGGCAACGACAGTGAAACCTGGAGAGGCGTGATTGGGAAGAATGGTCGCCCGGATCTAAACCCGAGTGGTGTTTTGTTATTGGACTTTTGTGCTCATCACGGATTGTCCATAACAAACACCATGTTCAAACATAAGGGTGTCCATATGTGCACTTGGCACCAGGACACCCTAGGCCGCAGTTCCATGATCAACTTTGTAGTTGTGTCATCGGATTTGCGGCCTTATGTTTTGGACACTCGGGTGAAGAGAGGGGCGGAGCTTTCTACCGATCACCACTTGGTGGTGAGTTGGCTGCGATGGTGGGGGAGGATGCCGGACAGACCTGGCAGGCCCAAACGCATTGTGAGGGTCTGCTGGGAACGTCTGGCAGAGTCTCCTGTCAGAGAGAGCTTCAATTCACACCTCCGGGAGAACTTTGAACATGTCACGAGGGAGGTGCGGGACATTGAGTCCGAGTGGACCATGTTCCAAACCTCTATTGTCGAGGCGGCTGAATGGAGCTGTGGCCGCAAGGTTGTTGGTGCCTGTCATGGCGGTAATCCCAGAACCCGTTGGTGGACACCAGCAGTGAGGGATGCCGTCAAGCTGAAGAAGGAGTCCTATCGGGTTCTTTTGGCTCATAGGACTCCGGAGGCAGTGGACGGGTACCGACGGGCCAAGCGGTGTGCAGCTTTAGCGGTCGCGGAGGCAAAAACTCGGACAAGGGAAGAGTTCGGGGAAGCCATGGAAAACGACTTCCGGACGGCTTCGAAGCGATTCTGGACCACCATACGCCGCCTCAGGAAGGGGAAGCAGTGCACTATCAACACCGTGTATGGTGCGGATGGTGTTCTGCGGACTTCGACTGCGGATGTTGTGGATCGGTGGAGGGAATACTTCGAAGACCTCCTCAATCCCACCAACACGTCTTCCTTTGAGGAAGCGGTGCCTGGGGAATCTGTGGTGGACTCTCCTATTTCTGAGGTTGAGGTCGTTGAGGTAGTTAAAAAGCTCCTCGGCGGCAAGGCCCCGGGGGTGGATGAGACCCGCCCGGAGTTCCTTAAGGCTCTGGATGCTGTGGGGCTGTCTTGGTTGACAAGACTCTGCAGCATCGCGTGGACATCGGGGGCGGTACCTCTGGATTGGCAGACCGAGGTGGTGGTCCCTCTCTTTAAGAAGGGGGACCGGAGGGTGTGTTCCAACTATCGTGGGATCACACTCCTCAGCCTTCCCGGTAAGATTTATTCAGGTGTACTGGAGAGGAGGCTTCGCCCGGATAGTCGAACCTTGGATTCAGGAGGAACAGTGTGGTTTTCGTCCTGGTCGTGGAACTGTGGACCAGCTCTATACTCTCGGCAGGGTTTTTTAGGGTGCATGGGAGTTTGCCCAACCAGTCTACATGTGCTTTGTGGACTTGGAGAAGGCATTCGACCGTGTCCCTCGGGAAGTCCTGTGGGGAGTGCTCAGAGAGTATGGGGTACCGGACTGTCTTATTGTGGCAGTCCGCTCCCTGTATGATCAGTGTCAGAGCTTGGTCCGCATTACCGGCAGTAAGTCGGACACGTTTCCAGTGAGGGTTGGACTCCGCCAAAGCTGTCCTTTGTTACCGATTCTGTTCATAACTTTTATGGACAGAATTTCTAGGCGCAGCCAAGGCGTTGAGGGGATCCGGTTTGGTGGCCACGGGATTAGGTCTCTGCTTTTTGCAGATGATGTAGTCCTGATGGCTTCATCTGGCCGGGATCTTCAGCTCTCACTGGATCGGTTCGCAGCCGAGTGTGAAGCGACCGGAATGAGAATCAGCACCTCCAAGTCCGAGTCCATGGTTCTCGCCCGGAAAAGGGTGGAGTGCCATCTCCGGGTTGGGGAGGAGACCCTTCCCCAAGTGGAGGAGTTCAAGTACCTAGGAGTCTTGTTCACGAGTGGGGGAAGAGTGGATCGTGAGATCGACAGGCGGATCGGTGCGGCGTCTTCAGTAATGCGGACGTTGTATCGATCCGTTGTGGTGAAGAAGGAGCTGAGCCGGAAGGCAAAGCTCTCAATTTACCGGTCGATCTACGTTCCCATCCTCACCTATGGTCATGAGCTTTGGGTCATGACCGAAAGGATAAGATCACGGGTACAAGCGGCCGAAATGAGTTTCCTCCGCCGGGGCTCTCCCTTAGAGATAGGGTGAGAAGCTCTGCCATCCGGGAGGAGCTCAACGTAAAGCCGCTGCTCCTCCACATCGAGAGGAGCCAGATGAGGTGGTTCGGGCATCTGGTCAGGATGCCACCCGAACGTCTCCCTAGGGAGGTGTTTAGGGCACGTCTAGCTGGTAGGAGGCCATGGGGAAGACCCAGGACACGTTGGGAAGACTATGTCTCCCGGCTGGCCTTGGAAAGCTTCAGGATCCCCCGGGAAGAGCTAGACGAAGTGGCTGGAGATAGGGAAGTCTGGGCTTCCCTGCTTAGGCTGCTGCCCCCGCGACCCGACCTCGGATAAGCGGAGGATGATGGATGGATGGATGGATATATATATATGTATATATATATATATATATATATATATATATATATATATATATATGTCGAGGTTTCTGTGGCTTGTCCAATATACAGTGCTCAATACTGGGGTAGAGCGGAATATACGTTAGGTCATGAAAAAACACAGACGCTATATCATCCCTACAAGCCTTCAGGCTTAACTAAGTAGTTATACAATATAATCTAACACAATATATATTTTAACTTACACCTTGCAATAGAGGTGGTCATGGAATCAAAAATAGGGATGAAAAAAACAAGTTTACTACAAATAGCCTTAACATGATTGGTTTGCTGGTGTGAAAATCAAAATAGCTATACTGCAAGTCAACGATGTCCTAGGTGCGTACATAGATTTATAATTATTGTCCCTCATTGAATATTCCATTCATCAAATTAAACATGGATCATTATAAAAGGGATTAAATGTCACACTGAAAAGAGAATTAGTTACAATATGTATATTTGAAGAAGATATCACACTAACAATAGTTATTTAAATATATTTTCAGGTTCACACATTGTGACATAAACTATATAACACAAAATAGAATAGTAAATAATATCAAAGCCAAGGGTTAATAAATGTTAGTAACACACTCCTAAATGATTGTACTCTTGCAGCAATAATAATGACACAAATAATTGACATTTTAAAACAGTTTTTATTGGAAGGGATGGCAAAAATAACAATCCCTCCAAAAACAAGTCCAGCTCACTTATGGATCAATAACTGTAATGTATGAATATAAACTGTTGTGGTAAAGGATAAACTAATTATTCAGAAATATTATTTGATAGGCGTATTAAAACAATTAAAATCAATACAAATGTCTCTGCGATATAATCATCATATTGTGAAATTACAAATTGTAGTTTTCCTTATACATTGGATTGACAAGCATGGAAGAGTTTTGGAAAATATACTGTATCAGTAGCATGCAGGATACAAGAAAACGTCATTTCTTGGTCATTTTCAACAGCTCTCCTTTGTCAATCGCAAAAAGGCGCCATCCCTCTTCGGAGGAAAGGTCAGCGGCCCCCCTTCTCTTGTAGAATTCGATAGACTTAGTGTTGTTTTCTGCAACGATGAAGTGCATGCTGCTACAGCGAGTCCTTACTGCCGTCTGCCGCAAGAAAAACACACACAACGTTAAGAAACAAGTAGAGGTGACAACTTAATTTTTTTGTTTGTTTGTTTTAACGCTACCTCACTTAAAGCTTTTAGGATCTCTGAGCCAATGCCGAAACCTGGTAAAGGATTGAGAACATGTAATCTGTCAACATACAAACAAGTTCTGCAAATGATTAACCTCATAAAATACAATCTTTACCTCGAAACTCTGGCATGACGAAGAAGTCCTCTAAGTAAAGCAGCTTTCCAATCCAAGGGTCATAAGTGAAGTAGTACATGGCAAAGGCAATCACATTGTAGTCTAATGGATGACATATCAAAGTCAGCATGTTTTATTTATCAGTCTGAAAAGAGGGAATACTGTAGGTTTTACCTTCAGATGTCTGCTTTTCTTTTGGGACTTCAGCTACTAAGCAGTGGTAGAAGGGATGCTCTCCAAAGCCGTCTTCCAGTAGCTCTACAAGGGACGTGTTGGTTTTTATTGCATGCACATGTGCAACTCCAAAAATTTAAATAACGTGCAAATGTTCGATTGTTCCAGCAATTAGGTTTAAAAGATGGAAAACTAATACAGTTTATGACATAGGCTCATCACATGCAACTCAAGATATTTCAAGACTTCTTTTGATATAATTTTGATGATTATGGCTGACAGCTTATGAAAACCTCAAATTGAAAATTTCAGATTTATTTTTATTTACCATGATCCGCAAAATTATAAATAAAAGCTTGGCATATTTCACTTTGCATGGAATGAGTTTATATAACATATTAGCTTCACATTTGAAATTGAATTGCTCAAATGAAGAGACTTAAGTTAAGTTTTAACTATTTATTTACATTTTGACAGTGCTGACAAAAAAACATCCACAAACATCACCTTTCTCGGTTAGGATGACCTGCTCCTCCATCTCTTCAAATTTGGCAAGTTCCTTAAAGGCAAACAATATATATATTTTTAAATAAAAATAACTCCACCATCTGTCAGTGTTAAAATAAGCTTACCTTTATGAGTCGCAGTATGTCGCACACGTCAGTTGGTTGGGCCTTCCGTAATATAAAATTGGCCATTTTCTTTTTTTCCCTTTTTTGCCTTTTCTCACTATCCCTCTAAACGTGAATAAAAGCAAAATTTGTTTCTTCATCAGCTCCTTAGGAGTTGACCCCCCTCGTGATGAATCAGGACATGCAGCATACACTGACGTGCTTCAGATTGTGCTAGCTGCACTCCTTCCATCTTCTATATGTAGGCTGTGGGGGTGTAAAAACAAGCTTCCATATATGGGCAAAGACCAGGTTTTTCCTGTTGTGAGTCTTTTATCTTGACTTCATCATCTCAATGTCCTTTAAAAGATAAACATTAACTAGGCCCGGAACATTTCCAGTCAATTTAACAGTTCTACTTGACATGATTGTGTAACTTTTTCATACGACCAGTACTGTAAAGTCATGTAAATTACTATCCAAATGTCAGCATTTGTCATTAACATAAATGTGTGCTATAAGGTTGATTTCACCACAGAATATTTGGAACTAATTTTCAAATCATTAATACAGATTGTTCCCAAACACTTATTTAAATACTTAAATTATATAAGTGCAGTACAGTCAACCCTTGCCGCATAATGCTTTGAAGTTTGCTGCTCCACTCTATTGCGTATTTATTCATATAGTTATTTTTAAGAGCATATTATATATATTTTAGGCCTAAATTTAGCACTGTAAGCATACAAATGTCTAAATGAACCAGAATTATCAAAACCACAGTGGTATTGGTCATTAGATGAGACCAAACCAATCAAAATGTGCTGTTGAGCATCGTGACCACTGATTGGCTCAGCCTCAGTCAACATAATTATACTGGATTAAAAGAGTGTCAAGTTGAATAAGTGAGTGTTATGTCATGTCTAGATGACTGTCATTACTAAAAGAAAATTATTTAGAAGGCCGTGAACTGGTTTTAAATGTTTTAGCTATGAAAATGTATAATTTGTAATTGTACATTCATAAATAATCCCTACTTTGCGGTAATCCATTTACCAGGCCTGCAACTAATTAACAGCAATAAACGAGGATATACTGTTTTTGGGGGGTTAAATTGGCGATCAGTCTGTTTTACATATTTTAAGAAACCACCATGGGCCATACTTGTTGAAATTTCAATGTCAGTCTATTTTTCTCCAATTTAAGAAAATAAAGAATATCTCCAATCCAGCGGGTGTGGAAGGGAGGCACTATATAGTCTTCCAATTTAGCACAATGGGTCTTTTAGCTATCAAAAGTAGTAATTGCTACCAAATTATTTTTAGGGTTTGCTGAGAGAAGATGACAGAGGGGCTAACCCAAAATAGTCCGCTTACACTGGATTGGGTTCAATTTGGTCGCCAATTACCAAACACAAAGCATTTAAAAAATCAGTCCAATAACTGCACTGGGATGGGCAAAGCCAAAACCTATGTACTAAATAAGCTGGAGACTGTTGACACTGAGCACAAAATATCCATTTTCTGTAATACATCTTACCCAGTCTGACCTTGGTATTAGAGCTATGATGTAATAGCTTGCATTGAATAAGGCTGTGTCTAGCACAAATAAATGACTTATGAACTATAAATCTCTGTCCAGCTCATCTCATATAGAGCCTCAGGTAACTCCCCCAGAATTGACTTAATTGAATTTGTAAATGAAAAAATTGATTGTAAATATGTCCAAATTATCCTTTTAAAGTCGCAAGTGGCGTCAAAAACTCATCTAAAAATGTGTCAGTCGGTAAGTTTGGGAACCTGGGGAAAGTATTTCGAACAAAACTGCAGATATGTAGATATCGACAAATTTCGCCACACATTGTGTGTGTGTGACAATCATTGGTACTTTAATTAATATCTAAAAAAAATGTCGCTTAGGGAGTGAAAATGTATTATGAAGTTGCTGGAAAAAAAGCAAGTGTTGCTGATCCCCAAACCTGACCATTTTAAAAAGGCACTATCGAAAAGAGAGCAAGGGAAAGCATCATTAGCAGTGATGGGTGCAAGAAATAGTCTGTAGACCAAAATATCGCTTAAACTGAACCGATATCCTGAATGAGGTCATTCCAACTGAGGTTTTAGTACAAAGAGGAGGTAGAAGAGTGGGTGAGAGAGTGAACCAAAGCTTTTCAAGAAACTGGTTTAGTTGAGTTTGCCTCCATAACCAGCCATAAAGGAGTGGGATCCAATGCTTCATATTGCAGCCAATAGTCAACTTGTGTGATGACTGTATTATGCTGATAGTATATATTTGCACCATGAATTGATTACGTGGACCCTGACTTAAACAAGTTGAAAAACTTATTCAGGTGTTACCATTTAGTGGTCAATTGTAGGGAATATGTACTGAACTGTGCAATCTACTAATAAAAATTTCAATCAGTCAATCAAGTACATGTTTAATGTGGTCATATTTTGTGATTAATTGCATGAGTTAACTAGTTATTTTTGACAGGCCTAGTTAATACGAATAATTAATGCAACAAAAAATGTTTTAAATAGTATACCATTCTTTTTATTCTTCTTACAAAATGTATATATATATATTTGTATTTTTTTATCCAAATGGGTTTCTTGAACACTACTAACTTATAAGTCAATATGTTGTATGGAAGTTATACTCACATGAGAATAACTCAATATCACAAAAACATTGACAAGTTGAGAGTATGAACAAAAACACAATTTATTTGAATTTTCATTTTTTTCCCCCTTCAGTTCAGTTTATCAAAATACTTCAGCTTGCCTGAAGGGTCAGGAATGATCTGCGGAATAGAATGAAAGAAATTAAGGCCAGTCATGTAATAAAACAGTTATGGTTTAAAATTACTTTTTTTTTTTCCTTTTTTTTATTAGTAAAGATCATGCAAAAACTAAAAATCAAATGTCCACAAAAAATATGAAAGGGCGAGGCTTCAGCCAAAAGAGAACCAATTCATTTTAGATTTTGATCCAAGCGTGGCTACTTTTGCAAATCTTTTTACCCCCAATTTCTTAATCAATTATTTAATTACTACTTGACCAGGGTATACCCCGCCTACCGCCTGAATGCAACTGAGACAGGCTCTAGCACCCCCCGCGACCCAAAAAACGGACAAGCGGTAGAAAATGGATGGATGGATAAATAAAGACATGAAGAGGGGGAAGTATTGTATTGTTTGTATTGCATAGTTTTTGAAGATGTAAATGTTTCTTGAAGTATAGCCAACTAGAGCAGAGTTCTCTGCAGTAGTAGGAGCAGTATAAGATAGTATTGACTGAATGTGATTAATTAAAAAGCATACATTTACAATACGAAGTTCCTGCAGTCCTGGGTTCAAATCCAGGCTCGGGATCTTTCTGTGTGGAGTTTGCATGTTCTCCCCGTGAATGCGTGGGTTCCCTCCGGGTACTCCGGCTTCCTCCCACCTCCAAAGACATGCACCTGGGGATAGGTTGATTGGCAACACTAAATTGGCCCTAGTGTGTGAATGTGAGTGTGAATGTTGTCTGTCTATCTGTGTTGGCCCTGCGATGAGGTGGCGACTTGTCCAGGGTGTACCCCGCCTTCCGCCCGATTGTAGCTGAGATAGGCGCCAGCGTCCCCCGCGACCCCAAAAGGGAATAAGCGGTAGAAAATGGATGGGATGGATGGCATACATTTACACTAACACTGTGTATGTTTTACGGATACAATGGAACCTCGGAACCCTTCCATGTACAAACCTTTCCATTTACAAACCACAGACAGAATGAAACTATACTTTGGTGTATAAACCTTGTCTCTGTGTATGAACGTTTCATCCACCCATTTTGTGCCCGGCAGCATATCCATTGTGGGTAGGCTGATTGATAACTGGTGCTCATTCAGTCAGCACAGCTGAGCTGTTATTAGCTGTTAGGCTACTTTGACTGCTTTTAATGTGTTTTTTAGCTTTTTATCAACATTATTCTAGTTTTGCAATCTCAATAAGAGTCAAAAGAAAGCACTGGACATGCGGTGTGTGGTTTTAAAGGCCTACTGAAATGAGATTTTCTTATTTAAACAGGGATAGCAGGTCCATTCTATGTGTCATACTTGATCATTTCACGATATTGCCATATTTTTGCTGAAAGGATTTAGTAGAGAACATCGACGATAAAGTTCGCAACTTTTGGTCGCTAATAAAAAAGCCTTGCCTGTACCAGAAGTAGCAGACGATGTACGCATGACGTCACTGGTTGTGGAGCTCCTCACATCCTCACATTGTTTACAATCATAGCCACCAGCAGCTAGAGCGATTCGGACCGAGAAAGCGACAATTTCCCCATTAATTTGAGCGAGGATGAAAGATTCGTGGATGAGGATAGTGAGAGTGAAAGACTAGGAAAAAAAAAAGGCGTGGGCGGTGGGAGCGATTACTAGGATAATTCTGGAAAATCCCTTATCTGCTTATTGTGTTACTAGTGTTTTAGTGACATTATATGGTACCTGAAAGTCAGAGGAGTGTGGCCATGGGTGTGGTGACCGCCAGTGTCTCTGAGGGAAGCCACGCAGCTGCAGGAGGAAGCAAGCTCCGCTCATGTCTACAGTAATAGCCGACTTATTACCACAATTTTCTCACCGAAACCTGCCGGTTGACATGTGGTCGGGAACCATGTTCGCTTGACCGCTCTATTCCGTAGTTAAGCTTCACCTTCGGGAATTTTAAACAAGGGAACACCGGCTGTGTTTGTGTTGCTAAAGGCAGCTGCAATACACCGCTGCCCACCTACATCTTTCTACATTGACTTCTCCGTTATTAATTGAACAAATTGCAAAAGATTCAGCAACAGAGATGTCCAGAATACTGTGTAATTATGCGATTAAAACAGACTACTTATAACTTGGATCGGGCTGGGAAAATAATGTCCGCTACAACCGGTGATGTAAAACGCACGCGTCATCATATGCGTCATCATTCCGCGACGTTTTCAACAGGATACATTGCGCGAAATTTAAAATTGCAATTTAGTGAACTAAAAAGGCCGTATTGGCATGTGTTGCAATGTTAAGATTTCATCATTGATATATAAACTATCATACTGCGTGGCCGGTAGTAGTGGGTTTCAGTAGGCCTTTAAACTTTCAGGAAGCATCTACAGCGGTGTCGACTCTGCTCCCCCATCCCTTCCAGTGCACGTCAAAAAGATTTACTGGAATTAAAGTGGATTTTATTATGATTTTAAATTATTGTAATATCCTGGGTTTTAAAAATAAGGAGTTTTGTGATTTCAAACTGAGTGCATCACATGGCTATAGACAGTGTGTGCGCGTGTTGGCAGGGTAGCTGCAGGCGAGGACGACAGTTCAGCTTGTTGTTTTGACTTTATTATTAAATAGAAAGTTGGTCCATCACCCTCTTGTTGTTTGTTTAAAACACCGTACTGTATAGCGCTTTATATTGTGCGCAAAATGTACAAACTTTTACTAAAATATGGACTTTTGTTGGTTCCTAAACTCATTATTCATGTTTAAATTGTTTCTTTTGGGAAACTCTGCTTCACTCTACAAACGTTTCTATTTACTAACTATTTTCAAGTAAATTGAGGTTCCACTGTTTTGGGAAGTTAAATGATCAGTCATGAACTCACTGTGTCACTGCCTGGCTTCCATCCTGCTGGGCACACTGAAAAAGTTTATTTTAATTAGTTTGAGCATTAAGAAAACATCAGCATGAATCTCACTACTAAAGGTGAGCGAATGGTACCTTCTCCGTGTTTGTCTGTGTACTGAAACGCTTGAACCAGCCGCAGTGTCTCGTCCACGGAGCGTCCAACTGGAAGATCGTTCATAGTGATCTGCCTCAGGGTGCCTTTGTCATCAATGATGAAGAGTCCCCTGAAGCACATCAACACATGTAAAGGAAGGACGTAGGTAGAAACATCTTAACCGCTTCAGCTCTGTTCATCTCCAGCTGCTGTACCTCAGCGTGTGGCCCTGATCCTCCAGGTAGACTCCATAGTCTTTGGAAATCTGGTGAGTGACGTCAGACAAGAGAGGGATTTTCATTTGTCCCAGTCCTCCCTGTTTCCTGGGTGTATTGATCCTGATAAAGCAAGGTATTAGCACAATCAATGTCAATAAATACTTCAATGTTGTGTTTACTCAAAACAATAAGATTGAGAAGGAATAAATGGACATCCAACATCCAACAGCATCACGTAATCATGCATATTTTAAGGGGAAAAAGTTATCAAAAATAATTCCTAATCTGATCCAGATAGCACATAAAGAATAATTCGAAAAAATACTGATGGTATTGGACTTTGGTTATCGTACGCCCCACTTTGCCCTATACGTTCCCTGGTTTGTATTGGGCATTGTTATTTTAGTTGGGCCTTTTGAAACACATTACTAACAAAAACTGAGCTACCATCCATCCATCCATGCATCCATCTTCTTCCACTTATCCGAGATCGGGTCGCGAGGGCAGCAGAGAAACCCAGATTTTCCTCTCCCCAGCTAATTTCCGGGGTATCCCGAGGCAATTCCAGGCTAGCTGAGAGATTTAGTCATCCCAATGTGTCCTGTGTCTTTCCCGTGACCTCCTACCAGTCGAACGTACCCGAAACACCTCCCCAGAAAGCCGTCCGGGGGGCATCCTGGCCAAATGCCCGAAGCACTTCATCTGGCTCCTCTCGATGTAGAGGAGCAGCGGCTTTACTCTGAGCTTCTTCCAAATTACAGAGATTCGCACTCTCTCTCTAAGGGAGAGCCTTGCCACCCGACAGGAAATTCATTTTGGCCCCTTGTACCTGTGATCTTGTCCTTTCGGTCACAACACAAAGCTAATGACCATAGGTGAGGATGACTGGTAAATTAAGAGCTTTGCCTTCTGGCTCAACTCCTTTTTCTCCACAACGGATCGATACAAGTTCTGGATCACGGGAGACGCTGCCTGTCGAGCTCACAATCCTGTCGATCTCACGATCCACTCTTCCCTCCCTTTTAAACAAGACTTCGAGGTACATGAACTTGTCCACTTGGAGCAAGATCTCCTACCCAACCCGGAGATAGCACTCCACCCTTTTCCGGGCGAGAACCATGGACTCGGACTTGGAGATGCTGATTGTCATCTCAGTTGCTTTGCACTCGGCTGTGAACCGATCCAATGTGAGCTGAAGATCCTAGCCTTATGAAGCCAGCAGGACCACATCATCTGCAAAAAGAGGAGACCTAATCCTACAGCTACCAAACTGGATCCCCTCAACGCTCTGACTCCGCCTAGAAATTCTGTCCATAAAAAGTATCAACAGAACCCGCGACAAAGGGCAGCCATGGCGGAGTCCAACACTTACTGGAAACGGGTCCCGTTTAGAACCGGCAATGTGGACCAAGTTTTGGCACCGATCAAACAGAAAACGGACCGCCACATTCAGGCGCTCCAAAACCCATACTTTCTGAGCACTCCTCACTGGACTTCCCGAGGGACACGGTTGAATGCCTTCTCCGAGTCCGCAAAACACATGTAGACTGGTTGGGCAAACTCCTATGCACCCTTAAGGATCCTGTCGAGTGTGTAGAGCTGGTCCACAGTTCCACGACTAGGAAGAAAACACTGCTCCTCATAAATCCGAGGTTCAACTATCCGGCGTAGCCTCCTTTCCAGTACACCTGAACAAACCTTAATGGAAAGGCTAAGAACTGTGATCCCAGGATAACTGGAACACACCCTCTGGTTCCCCTTCTAGAAGAGAGGAACCAGCACCCCGGTCTGCCAATTCCAAAGGCACCGCCCCCGATGTCCAAGCAATGGAGTAGAGTCTTGTCAACCAGGACACCCCCACAGCTGAAATACCACTGTACTATATGGGGATTTACAAGACTTAATAGAAATATAATGGACATCTGCAAAGTTGTGAATCAAGTGAAATATATGATAATCTGTGCTGCAAGGGTAAATATAGATTTACATATTGCAGTAAAACATGCAATACATTTAAAAAATAAATATATAAAAATTTTGATTAATATCCTATGCATGCAATTATTTTGATAAAATAAATAGTCATTAATAGTTTAAATATTTGTGTTTACTGTTTAGTAATGACTTTCATATTCAAACCAAAGTTCACTGTTAAATCCATCAACTTGAATAATTCCCATGAAAAGTGTCCAAGTGAATATTTCCAAAACAATCGATGGAAAGTTACCAGGATGCAGGAATACTGAGACGCTATCTCTGGTATGTGGAACATCACTTTGTACTAGAATTTACCGTAGTATATTGCAATCACGGTCATCCCGAGGCATATGCGGTTGTTTAGGGAAGGCCTGATCAAGGCCAGTGCTTTTGTAAAGATTTCAAGATTACTTTCTTTCATTTAAATCCGTCCAGTTATGAAAGACGTTATTAAAGTTCAGATACAATACACAATAAAATGTAAGAGTACCTACACCCCCTTGTAAGATGGCCCTCTTGGCAACGGCAAACAATCAAATTGGCGTCGAATACTTCACTCTACAAACACGGACAGTTTTGTTTACGTTTTACTTTTATATCTTACAGCACATCAGTGTACTACGTTCAAGTACCCTTGATTGAAGATATAAATAAATGTCACTATGTTTCCAAGACAAAGGCTGCACTAATATTATTATGATAGTAATAATAATCATCATAATAATAATTTATTATGATGATTACTATTCATTGATGATAATCCGATAAACGTGAATCAGCTAATCTTTACCTCACACTATGGAGTAAGAGAAAGTTATTCACATTAGCATATTTACTCATATTCATATCTAATTAAATAATGACTAGTTATATTATTAGTAGTTATAATATTGTTGAATGCACATTTTTGCAGCTTTAAATTGAATTTGTCTGCACTTAAAAAAAAAAAAAACATACCTTAAAAAAACATCATATAATTTAGGGGGATTTAAGGTTATTTATGGAGCCTTTAGCCCCTCCTCAAAGGCCTAATGACTGGTTTGAAGGCTTGATAAAAAACATTATTGCTGAAACTTGTACATTTTAGTGGGCTTTCAAATCATGGAGTGTGCCACCTACCATTCTACTGACATGGGGCCACAAACTTAACAAGGATGTGGTGGATCAATTTTCTATTTGATAAAAACTGAACACATGACTGAATCGAAAAGTTCGCAAATAGAAGGGTTTTTAAATCAAGGTCCCACTGTATTTTCACAACAAGCAAAATTCAACATCAACATGTCAGGTTACCAGGCCAGGTGAGTGAACTGGGAGTCCACCGAGCAGGCGACCACCTCCGTGTTGATGGCCTTAAACTCGTGCATGCGATCGCTGAAGGCAATGATCTCAGTAGGGCAGACAAATGTGCTGGGAAAAAAGATTGAGACAGCATATACATATATATATAATTATATATATATATATATATATATATTTATTAGGGCTGGGCAACGATTAAAAATTTTAATCGAAGTTAATCGCACCATTTCTCAGATTAATCGCGATTAACTGCATTGTATACGCAAAGCCAAATAATGAATTCAAAAGTAGTATGTAGTGCACCTTTATTGGAATATTCTCCCACATGAACAAAAGCGCCAAAACATTTGTTGTGCAAACACAATTTAAATCAGTACTTGTTAAACAGTAGCAGTTAAATAGCATATTTTATGAAAATCAACTCAAAAAATGTAAATACAAACATTTAAGCTTATTGCCACTGCCAGGATATTTAAGTGATCCTGTTTGTTATGGAAAATAAATATAATCGACATACAAATCTCTGAGCCACAATCATAACATCCGAACATGCAATTTCTGAGGTAACAGCAGAAACATTTTTTTTTTAATCAGGGATCTTATGTTTAAAAAAACCTATATTATAGGTAGTGGGCTGTTTTAGGGAATTTTTGATCAAATTATCCATAGTAGCAATATTAATAATGTTGTGTTTATTATGCGTAGTGCACTTAAAATAATTAAGACCCTATCTAGGAATTGATATGATGGGAGTTTTCCGATTGTTTGCTTGGTGCTTTGATAAACTGAACGCATCATATACATGGTACTATATTGTGATGTTATGAGCCATGGAAAAAAAGAACTACCCTACCCAGCATGCAACAGGAGTGACGAGCATGCGCGGTAGCCCGGTATAGGTTGTGTGTCGCCATGACGGCATCTTATATGTTGTGATATGCACGCTCTGAAAGCAAACGTTAAGAACTCAGCCAACACTCCTCGTCTGCATTATTCATAAATAGACAAACAACACATATACTCCGCTGCTTCACAGGCCGCTGGATATAGCCGGAAAGTATTCCCATGCTAACTAGCCGGTCTAGCAAGCACACGTCATTCATTCCAAAACGGCCCAATCTATCCACATCCAGAATTGTCTGGCGGTCGAAAGTGATCCCGGAGTGACCACGCTGTAAGCCAGCCATGAAATTTGCAAAATTGTCCAATATTTTTGCCAAATGTTCCATCTTTACCAAGAGCCCCTCGACGCCGAAGCCTGTCCAGGCGCCGCCATTTTGTTAAGAAAAGGCGTTAACAAAATAAAAGCATGTAAACAACATACGCAAATGTGCGATAAAATAATTGTCGGCGTTAATAGATTGATGAGTTAACTCGTAATTAACGCATTAATTTGCCCACCCCTAATATATATATATATATTTACAGTTCTGTCTTGTACATCCATGAAGTTGTTCGTGTGACTCAGCTCACTCACAAGTCGAGAGGATAGAAGAAAAAGACCAGATATTTTCCTCTGTAGTCCGACAGCTTCAGCTCCTTGAATTCCCCATTGATGACTGCTGTTCCTTCCCAGAGTGGAGCCGGCTTTGATACTGGAGAATGCATAACATATTTAGATTTCACATACTACTACAAATACATGACAACTTTGGTCTGTGTTATGCAAAAATGTGCAGTAAGGGTGTCCCGATACAACTTTTAAACTTTTGATATGATACTGATACTAGAGCCCCGAGTCTGTTCCTATACTGATAATATTCTGAAGCGATATCAGCAGGAATCAATATACATACTTTTATTTTGTAGTGTGACCTGTTCGAAAAGGTCTGATCAAGTGAAATGAGTCGAACAGAAAACATTAGTAGCTATGGAAAAACACTAACCTATTTATTATTAATCATTTGGAATTGACTTATGTCTTTAAATTGAAGTGGAGTGTTTTTGGCAACACTTAGTGGTCACAATAATTTACACATTTGTTTCTGGATACTTTCTGATACGCTTCCGTCTTGGATACTGTGTATTAAGGCTGCGCAATATATCGAGTTTGTAAGATATATCGATATAGTTTTATGCAAGATATGACTTAAGAAAATGTCGTAATATCGATATAATTTATTTCACGTTAAAATGACCGATTGGGTACACTAAATTGGCCCTAGTGTGTGAAAGTGAGTGTGAATGTTGTCTGTGTTGGCCCTGCGATGAGGTGGCGACTTGTCCAGGATGTACACCGCCTTCCGCCCTAATGCAGCTGAGATAGGCTCCAGCGACGCCCCCGTGACTCCGGAAGGGACAAGCGGTAGGAAATGGATGGATGGATGTATGAATGACCAAACGCCGCTTATTTGCTGTGTTCCTTGTTCACCCCTCCTACCCTCCACGGGCTAGTAAACCCCTCCCCTACCTCCTTCCAAGACGTGCTTGCACATATAAGAACATCCATGGTTGTTTACAATGATGAGTCACAATTGGTTGAGATTAGGCCAATCAAAGGCAACGTAGCACAGGTCATTGAACTAGGAAGGGAAATCACAACAGACATCCCAAAAGACGATGAGAGAGTCGTAGAAGAGAAGAGGACATTTTCAAGCTGGCGATTTAGATATATTTAAAAAACTAGTGGAAGATGGCAAAAGGATTCTCTTCCATAAATTTTTCTTTTAGCGATGTAGACGATGTCCAGGAAACCCACAATGCGTCTACTTGGCCACATTTGGACAAATGTATCATCTAAATAACACATTAATTTGAGTTGTGTACCATGTCAGCCCAAATTATAACTGTTCTCGGCATGGGAGATGTGGAATACACATTTAGGAACACACATGATTGTGACAGACATGTGATAACTTTTGCTACAGTATAGTGAAGTGAAGTGAATTTTTAAATTCTTTTTTTCAAAGCGCTTTTACATCGTGAAACTCAATATCTAAGTTACATTCAAACCAGTGTGGATGGCACTGGGAGCAGATGGGTAAGGTGTCTTGCCCAAGGACACACAGCAGTGACCAGGATGGGGGAAGCGGGGATCGAACCCTGGAACCCTCAAGTTGCTGGCACAGCCACTCTACCAACCGAGCTATACCGTATAGCCTGTCTAAATGCTAACTTTAATTTTCATTGGTGTTTTACAACAACACGGTTGCTGACATTTTGTTCATTAATTCTGCTCTTTATATTTTGACATTAAATAGTTGAATCATTTTGAAACAAACAAGATCATAGTCACACAACTATGTTAAGTCACTTACTTGGCGCTGTCCACAGACATGTGGTCTAGTAGGACCACAGACTGTACGTGTGTGACAGTCAAGTACATCGTCGACTGGGAATTAAAAAGTGCCTGCCTGCAAAATTGATTTTTAATCTGAGTTTGATACATTTTGTATTACTTGCACAGCTATGTTATTTATTTTGTGTAGTAAGAATATGTTTCTATTTTATATATACATTCATTGTTTTTCTATTTTATTTATGTTATGTAATTCTGTGCTACCTAAATATTTTTTTTTCTGTGCTGTTAATACCCACCTTGACTAACTGGAATAGGCAGTAGAAAATGGATGGATGGATGAAAGGTTTCCAATACACAAATAAGATGAA
The DNA here is from genome assembly GCF_033978795.1 of Nerophis ophidion. NCBI lineage: Eukaryota > Metazoa > Chordata > Actinopteri > Syngnathiformes > Syngnathidae > Nerophis > Nerophis ophidion. Next base: position 54,997,887 of record NC_084614.1, read on the forward strand.
AGCATATTCAGTGAAGTTGTCAGTAATTTTTTTGGTTAATACACAAGATCTCAGAAGAACGGGACTGTTTGGCTTGTCTTACAAGATGTTTCGCAGCTGCTCCAAGTACGCTATCAGTTCGTGCTCATAGATTTAGATTGATCAGCTCTAGTCCAATGGCTAGATATTTATGTTTATAAATATTCATACTCCCAAAAACCAGGAGGGTGTGAATGGGCAAGGATGGTTTCGCCCTATCGTATTGACAAAAGCAACTGTTTTGACGCAAATGAGCAATCCTAACAGTCAAAGCAAACGACAGTCGTTGAAGTGTATTTTCCCCTCGACAGCACTGAGGTATTGTGTGGCACAGCAATCGCTGTGGATACACGACTACCAGTTCAAAATAGTCTGAATCCCCCACGTAAGCATTCCATTCAGTTGTAAACAAATGGCACAAGTAGCATTCTGGTCAACTTCTTGGACCAGAATGTTTCTAACTCCTGTTATTCGTTGGAGGCTAAATTGCAGAGTCTATTAGGAATGGCTGAAAAGTCAGTTATGTATGTGAGAGACCGGTGGTGTCACAGACCACCTCCTCTGTTTAGGGATGGTTTTTCAACCTTGACAGATTGCTTCCATCACTCCTCTTTTGTACCATCAGTCCTCCCAGTCCAGAATGTGTAAATTTTTGTTCTCAAAGGAGTGCTGTTTCTCCCTGAAGTGCAGGTGGACAGCTGAGTCTTGGCCTGAAGACTCTGCCCTTCTATGCTGTGCCATGCGTTGGCTTAGTGGTTGTTTTGTTTCCCCAATATACAGTATGAATCAATGCATTCATAATAACACTGGATAGCATACACCAGATTGTTTTTGAGAGTGTGAGGTGTCTGGTCTTTAGAATGCACCGGTCTCTGTCTCAGAGTGTTGCCTTGTATGAAGTGTACTGGGATGTCGTGTTGGTTAAAAATTCTTCTGAGTTTCTCAGATAGACCTGATACATCCATCCATTCATCCATCTTCTTCCGCTTATCCGGGGTCGGGTCGGGGGGCAGCAGCCTAAGCAGGGAAGCCCAGACTTCCCTCTCCCCAGCCACTTCGTCCAGCTCTTCCCGGGGGATCCCGAGGCGTTCCCAGGCCAGCCGGGAGACAGTCTTCCCAACGTGTCCTGGGTCTTCCCCGTGGCCTCCTACCGGTTGGACGTGCCCTAAAACACCTCCCTAGGGAGGCGTTCGGGTGGCATCCTGACCAGATGCCCGAACCACCTCATCTGGCTCCTCTCGATGTGGAGGGGCAGCGGCTTTACTTTGAGTTCCTCCCGGATGACAGAGCTTCTCACCCTATTTCTAAGGGAGAGCCCCGCCACACGGCGGAGGAAACTATTTTCGGCCACTTGTACTCGTGATCTTATCCTTTTGGTCATGATCCAAAGCTCATGACCATAGGGGAGGATGGAAACGTAGATCGACCGGTAAATTGAGAGCTTTGCCTTCTGGCTCGGCTCCCCCTTCACCACAATGGATCGGTACAACGTCTGCATTATTGAAGACGCCGCACCGATCCGCCTGTCGATATCACAATCCACTCTTCCCTCACTCGTGAACAAGACTTCTAGGTACTTGAACTCCTCCACTTGGGGCAGGGTCTCCTCCCCAACCCTAATACATATGGAATGAAAATAGTTAATGCATTTGTTACCTTTGTCCTCCTCATCCACTCTGTTCTTGTTATTCCTGAAAATGGATGCACTTTGCACAAACGACCCTCTGGGGCAACCACAGGTTTTGAAAGCTTCCCTCAAATGTCTATGCTCTGTGGGCTGGTAGGTACATTATCAGGTCTGTGTTGTATGGTTCTGATTGCACCCAGCATGCTCGTTGGCATCAAAAAAGTTTGTTCTTCTCACTACGATAGGGCGAAACTATCCTTGCACAGACACACCATCCTGGTTTTTGGAGAATAAATATTTGTGGTTTTAGCACCAGATGCTGGACTAGATCTGACTAATCTAAGTCTATGAGCATGAACTGATTAAGCCTACTCGGATGAGCGGCAAAACAACTCCTAAGACAAACCACACAATCCAGTTGCCCTGAGATGCCAAGGACCTGGATGAATGAGAACATTCGTAGACGTCTCATAGAACAGGGCTGCTTCCTGATGTTCCGGTTTAGCCCCGCCCCTTTAGTGTCGGCTACTCCATAGAGGAGAGGGAGGGGGGAGGTACAACTTTTGACATAACCAAATCAAATAATGACGTGTCCTCCAAAGACACATCCTACTTTTATGCATGTGCAATTCATTCATTATGCCCATTGCAACCAACCAATAAATAGAAGTAAATATATTTACGTTTCTCTCGTCCTATGGCTTGGACGCATCAGCGCAAAGACAGTTAATGTGCATGGTTAGGAGTAAAAATACTTACTTTTGGCCTTGCTGAGGTGCAGGGAATGATCCGACACAGGAACACGGAAAGCCTCCCCAGGATAGACGTGTCCTCCAGCGTAATTGTGACACTGAGAGTTCTTCGGCTGCTGGGCGCCTTCTTCGGCAGACGTGAGCGTCAGGGCGAGCAGCAAAGCGGCACAAAATATCTCCTTCGGCGGGCTGAGGTGGAATAAAGCCTCCATAATGTCGTAGCAGGGAGCGCAATGGTGTGTGCGTGTGCTGCTGTGGGAAGGAAGGCGGGCTTTTCACCCCAAAACCAGACGTTTACATGATCTTCTTCTTGGATGTAATGAAACTGTTTTTGCACTGTCTATGTTGCACTACTGCCACCTCCTGGATATAATAATGTCATGATGGACATTGAGGAATTACTTAAAGGCCTACTGAAACCCACTACTACTGATCACGCAGTCTGATAGTTTATATATCAATGATGAAATCTTAACAACGCAACACATGCCAATACGGCCTTTTTAATTTACTAAATTGCAAATTTAAATTTCGCGCAACGTATCCTGTTGAAAACGTTGCGGAATGATGACGCGTGTGCGTGACCTCACCGGTTGTAGCGGACATTTTTTTCCAGCCCGATCCAGGCTATAAGTAGTCTGCTTTAATCGCATGATTACACAGTATTCTGGACATCTGTGTTGCTGAATCTTTTGCAATTTGTTCAATTAATAATGGAGAAGTCAAAGAAGAAAGATGTAGGTGGGAAGCGGTGTATTGTAGCTGCCTTTAGCAAAACAAACACAGCCGGTGTTTCCTTGTTTACATTCCCGAAGGTGAAGCTTTACTATGGAACAGAGCGGTCAAGACAACATGGTTTCCGACCACATGTCAACCGGCAGGTTTCGGTGAGAAAATTTTGGTAATAAGTCGGCTCTTACCGTAGACATGAGCGGAGCTTGCGTCCTCCTGCAGCTGCGTGGCTTCCCTCTGAGCCACTGGCGGTCACCACACCCGTGGCCACACCCCTCTGACTTTTCGGTACCATATAATCTCACTAAAACACTAGTAACACAATAAGCAGATAAGGGATTTTCCAGAATTATCCTAGTAAATGTGTCTAATTACATCTGAATCGCTCCCACTGCCCATGCCTTTTTTTTTTCTTTTTCTAGTCCTTCACTCTCACTATCCTCCTCCACAAATCTTTCATCCTCGCTCAAATTAATGGGGGAAATTGTCGCTTTCTCGGTCCGAATCTCTGTCGCTGCTGGTGGCCATGATTGTAAACAATGTGAGGATGTGAGGAGCCCTACAACCCGTGACGTCACGCGCACATCGTCTGCTACTTCCGGTACAGGCAAGGCTTTTTTATTAGCGACCAAAAGTTGCGAACTTTATCGTCGATGTTCTCTACTAAATCCTTTCAGCAAAAATATGGCAATATCGCGAAATGATCAAGTATGACACATAGAATGGACCTGCTATCCCCGTTTAAATAAGAAAATCTCATTTCAGTAGGCCTTTAACCTTATTAATATAGTAATTTTATTTACCAAATACAATTGTAATGTCTGTTAAATTTTTATCTTAATTGTAATTTTATCAATGCTATATTTTTAGGTTAATGTGGGGTTTTAGTAATGAAAAATATCCGTTTTGCTAACACTGGCATATTAGGCTCCTCTCTGAGCTGCTACCTTACCGTGGTAGAGGAGTTTGCGTGTCCCAATGATCCTAGGAGCTATGTTGTCTGGGGGTTTTCATGCCCCCTGGTAGGGTCTCCCAAGACAAACAGGTCCTAGGTGAGTGATCAGACAAAGAGCAGCTCAAAGACTTCTATGGAATTACAACGAAATGAACCCAGATTTCCCTCGCCCGGACGTGGGTCACCGGGGCCCCGCTCTGGAGCCAGGCCCGGAGTTGGGGCACGATGGCGAGCGCCTGGTGGTCGGGCCTGTTCCCATGGGGCCCGGCCGGGCACAGCCCGAAGAGGCAACGTGGGTCATCCCTCCAATGGGCTCACCACTCATAGGAGGGGCCATAGAGGTCGGGTGCATTGTGAGCTGGGCGGCAGCCGAAGGCAGGGCACTTGGCGGTCCGATCCTCGGCTACAGAAGCTAGCTCTTGGGACGTGGAACGTCACCTCACTGGGGGGGAAGGAGCCTGAGCTAGTGCGCGAGGTAGAGAAGTTCCGGCTGGATATAGTCGGACTCACCTCGACGCACAGCAAGGGCTCTGGAACCAGTTCTCTCGAGAGGGACTGGACCCTCTTCCACTCTGGCGTTGCCGGCAGTGAGAGGCGACGGGCTGGGGTGGCAATTCTGGTTGCCCCCCGGCTCAAAGCCTGTACGTTTGAGTTCAACCCAGTGGACGAGAGGGTAGCTTCCATTCGCCTTCGGGTGGGGGGACGGGTCCTGACTGTTGTTTGTGCTTACGCTCCAAACAGCAGTTCAGAATACCCACCCTTTTTGGGTACACTCGAGGGAGTACTGGAAAGTGCTCCTCCGGGTGATTCCCTTGTCCTACTGGGAGACTTCAACGCTCATGTTGGCAACGACAGTGAAACCTGGAGAGGCGTGATTGGGAAGAATGGTCGCCCGGATCTAAACCCGAGTGGTGTTTTGTTATTGGACTTTTGTGCTCGTCACAGTTTGTCGATAACAAACACCATGTTCAAACATAAGGGTGTCCATATGTGCACTTGGCACCAGGACACCCTAGGCCGCAGTTCCATGATCGACTTTGTAGTTGTGTCATCGGATTTGCGGCCTTATGTTTTGGACACTCGGGTGAAGAGAGGGGCGGAGCTTTCTACCGATCACCACCTGGTGGTGAGTTGGCTGCGATGGTGGGGGAGGATGCCGGACAGACCTGGCAGGCCCAAGCGCATTGTGAGGGTCTGCTGGGAACGTCTGGCAGAGTCTCCTGTCAGAGAGAGTTTCAATTCACACCTCCGGGAGAACTTTGAACATGTCACGAGGGAGGTGCGGGACATTGAGTCCGAGTGGACCATGTTCCGAACCTCTATTGTCGAGGCGGCTGATTGGAGCTGTGGCCGCAAGGTTGTTGGTGCCTGTCGTGGCGGTAATCCCAGAACCCGTTGGTGGACACCAGCAGTGAGGGATGCCGTCAAGCTGAAGAAGGAGTCCTATCGGGTTCTTTTGGCTCATAGGACTCCGGAGGCAGTGGACGGGTACCGACGGGCCAAGCGGTGTGCAGCTTTAGCGGTCGCGGAGGCAAAAACTCGGACATGGGAAGATTTCGGGGAAGCCATGGAAAACGACTTCCGGACGGCTTCGAAGCGATTCTGGACCACCATACGGCGCCTCAGGAAGGGGAAGCAGTGCACTATCAACACCGTGTATGGTGCGGATGGTGTTCTGCTGACTTCGACTGCGGATGTTGTGGATCGGTGGAGGGAATACTTCGAAGACCTCTTCAATCCCACCAACACGTCTTTCTTTGAGGAAGCGGTGCCTGGGGAATCTGTAGTGGACTCTCCTATTTCTGGGGCTGAGGTCGCTGAGGTAGTTAAAAAGCTCCTCGGCGGCAAGGCCCCGGGGGTGGATGAGACCCGCCCGGAGTTCCTTAAGGCTCTGGATGCTGTGGGGCTGTCTTGGTTGACAAGACTCTGCAGCATCGCGTGGACATCGGGGGCGGTACCTCTGGATTGGCAGACCGGGGTGGTGGTCCCTCTCTTTAAGAAGGGGGACCGGAGGGTGTGTTCCAACTATCGTGGGATCACACTCCTCAGCCTTCCCGGTAAGGTTTATTCAGGTGTACTGGAGAGGAGGCTTCGCCGGATAGTCGGACATCGGATTCAGGAGGAACAGTGTGGTTTTCGTCCTGGTCGTGGAACTGTGGACCAGCTCTATACTCTCGGCAGGGTTCTTGAGGGTGCATGGGAGTTTGCCCAACCAGTCTACATGTGCTTTGTGGACTTGGAGAAGGCATTCGACCGTGTCCCTCGGGAAGTCCTGTGGGGAGTGCTCAGAGAGTATGGGGTATCGGAATGTCTTATTGTGGCAGTCCGCTCCCTGTATGATCAGTGTCAGAGCTTGGTCCGCATTGCTGGCAGTAAGTCGGACACGTTTCCAGTGAAGGTTGGACTCCGCCAAGGCTGTCCTTTGTCACCGATTCTGTTCATAACTTTTATGGACAGAATTTCTAGGCGCAGTCAAGGCGTTGAGGGGTTCCGGTTTGGTGGCCACGGGATTAGGTCTCTGCTTTTTGCAGATGATGTAGTCCTGATGGCTTCATCTGGCCGGGATCTTCAGCTCTCACTGGATCGGTTCGCAGCCGAGTGTGAAGCGACCGGAATGAGAATCAGCACCTCCAAGTCCGAGTCCATGGTTCTCGCCCGGAAAAGGGTGGAGTGCCATCTCCGGGTTGGGGAGGAGACCCTGCCCCAAGTGGAGGAGTTCAAGTACCTAGGAGTCTTGTTCACGAGTGGGGGAAGAGTGGATCGTGAGATCGACAGGCGGATCGGTGCGGCGTCTTCAGTAATGCGGACGTTGTATCGATCCGTTGTGGTGAAGAAGGAGCTGAGCCGGAAGGCAAAGCTCTCAATTTACCGGTCGATCTACGTTCCCATCCTCACCTATGGTCATGAGCTTTGGGTCATGACCGAAAGGATAAGATCACGGGTACAAGCGGCCGAAATGAGTTTCCTCCGCCAGGTGGCGGGGCTCTCCCTTAGAGATAGGGTGAGAAGCTCTGCCATCCGGGAGGAGCTCAACGTAAAGCCGCTGCTCCTCCACATCGAGAGGAGCCAAATGAGGTGGTTCGGGCATCTGGTCAGGATGCCACCCGAACGCCTCCCTAGGGATGTGTTTAGGGCACGTCCAGCTGGTAGGAGGCCACGGGGAAGACCCAGGACACGTTGGAAAGACTATGTCTCCCGGCTGGCCTGGGAACGCCTCGGGATCCCCCGGGAAGAGCTAGACGAAGTGGCTGGAGATAGGGAAGTCTGGGCTTCCCTGCTTAGGCTGCTGCCCCCGCGACCCGACCTCGGATAAGCGGAAGATGATGGATGGATGGATGGATGGCATATTAGGAAAAATCTGATGAGAGTTTTTTCACCTCTTTACAGAATGTGTCCATTTTTGTGTTTTAACTACAAAGACAAACATTTTCCCTTATATCTTCAATAATAAAAAAAAAAAGTAATTTAGCTTGTTTGAAAATTCTGACAATAAAGTTGTATTTATGTAACGATTAGCTGGCATCATGGCGGTGTTTGCGTTCTCCCGTGGGTGCAGCAAAGATGGAACACAGCGTGAAGGTAGGAATAAGAATTTATTCATACAATAAAATAAACTAAGAACAAAAACACTTGCACAAAGACACTAACCAAAAACCAACAGAACTAGCGTGGGAGCTAGAAAGAACAAAGGGAACTGAAGACGCTAGCGTGTAAGCTAGGAACAAACAAACAAAATAGAAGCTAATTGAGTATGAAAAAGGTAGTTACCACAATGCTAGAAAGAGCGACGTCAACTGTTGCGTGAAGCAAACAAGAGTCCCACAACGAAAAGCAAACAAAGGCGGTCTTAACTAGAAGGCATAATCAACAATCACGTGCGCGACGACAAACGAGACAGGTGACACTAATGAGTTACTAAGACAACAGAAATAAAACAAGAAGTGCCCCTGGGAACTAAAGACGTCAAATATCAAACAGGCAGTAATAACAAAACAGAAACAAACACAGAACATGACATGATCCAAGTCTTGGATCATGACAATTTATGTCCAAATAATGTTGGGCTCTTTCTTAAGTAAATCATGCAAGCAAGTACCGTATTTTTCGGACTATAAGTGGCAGTTTTTTTCGTAGTTTGGCCAGGGGTGCGACTTATACTCAGGAGCGACTCATGTGTGAAATTATTAACACATTACCGTAAAATATCAAATAATATTTTTTAACTCATTCACGTAAGAGACTAGACATATAAGATTTCATCGGATTTAGCGATTAGGAGTGACAGATTGTTTGGTAAACGCATGTTCTATATGTTATAGTTATTTGAATGACTCTTACCATAATATGTTACGTTAACATACCAGGCACCTTCTCAGTTGGTTATTTATGCATCATATAACGTACACTTATTCAGCCTGTTGTTCACTATTCTTTATTTATTTTAAATTGCCTTTTAAATGTCTATTCTTGGTGTTGGGTTTTATTAAATAAATTTCCCCCAAAAATGCGACTTATACTCCAGTGCGACTTATATATGTTTTTTTTTTCCTTTTTTATTATGCATTTTCGGGAGGTGCGACTTATACTCGGGAGCGTCTTATACTCCGAAAAATACGGTAATAGTCTGTGATTAATCACGGTTATACAAAAATGAGGGTTCCTAACAATCACAAGGTGTTTACAATATTATTATTTGGCTATTTATTTTCTTATTAATTTTAGTTGTTACTGTCCCTTAATACAGGTATGTATGTCCTTGTATACAGTATGTGAAAACACATCCAGTTGGGACATTATTAGATAACTGTTATAAAGAGTTGAGCAATCATATGCATTCAAGTTAAACAATAAATAATATACATTCCTGTATGACAATCTGATAATAACATTGTATTTGTGTCGAAATTTTGGGCTCTTTTTTATGGTGATTTAAATTATGCAAGTAAGTAAAAAACCTGTCCTTAATCATGATTGATCATGTGATTAATCTAATTAACTAATAGTTGGACAGCACTAATATATGTAAAAAAATATGTTTTTTTTAGTTCAGTTTTAAACCGGAAGTTAATAAATGCACTTGATTTTTTTCCACATTTTTTTGTTTTGTTATTACTGTCATTTATGTCTTGTACTTGCTTCTGAAAAAAAACTAAATTTTTGCTTGAATTTTCTTAAAGCAGTTCCATTTACAGTGGTCTAACACATACCCATTGTTTTATTATTTAATATCCACTTTATTGTCATACTTTTTTTTGGTCTTGTTGCAAGCATAGGCATACAGTGAATGTTTTTTACATCTACATACTAGACTTCAGCTTGGTCCAGGGGTTGATGCCACGAATATTGAGTGGTGGATTGTTGCAGTAGATGTAGTTACATAGCTCCTCCACTAGGGGTTCAGGGCTTTGGATGGCAAATTGTGACGCTTCTTCAACATCCGTTACACTTTTCTCATTGATCTCCTGCATGAGGGGATCAGATGAAGTTTCCTGTGCAACTCTTATGTTGCAGTATTGATGATAGCAACGTACCCTCAATTCCTCCATGTTGGCCATATTGTTTCTGATCAAGTGACCCTCAAGCAGGGAAATGGGGTCTCTTTCTTTGCGGATCTTGTCCACCTCATCCGCTGTGCGATATCTTGAGATAAAGACAACAATTGAACAACAGCACTCTAATATTAATAAGTCATAACTGTCCATGACAACATGGCATTTAAAACAAGCATAGCTTACGATTAAACATATTATTATGATTATTATCTAATACATTTTTGAGTCAATTAAGTTTTACTTGTGCTCAGTATCACCAATTGCATGCCCAAAAAAGCGGTAGGTCTGAAGCTCCATAATGATTGGGCCCTGAGATACAAGGAAAGGACATGTTGAAATAAATCGACACAAGGACAAATGTTCCATTTTATTAAACAGAAAACTCACTTTCCCAGACCTGCAGTGGTCAGAAGCAAACCTGGTTGCCTCCCGAACAGAAAGGACATCCATCCCATCCACCTTCAGGCACATTAATGAGTTGAAGCAGTTTTTCCCTTAGCGGCTTTTGCATATCAGTCACATATAGAACCTCTCGAACAGAGGTGTCAAACTCATTTTACATCGGGAGCCACATGAAGAAAAATCTACTCCCAAGTGGGCCGGACTGGTAAATTCACGGCACGATCACTTAAAAATAAAGACAACTTCAGATTGATTTCTTTGTTTAAAAATAGAACAAGCACATTCTGAAATTGTAGTGAAGTGGATTACATTTATACAGCGCTTTTCTAGAGTGACTCAAAGCGCTTTACATAGTGAAACCCAATATCTAAGTTCCATTTAAACCAGTGTGGGTGTCACTGGGTAAAGTGTCTTGCTCAAGGACACAACGGCAGTGACTAGGATGGCGGAAGCGGGGATTGAACCTGCAACCCTGAAGTTGATAGCACGGCCGCTCTACCAACCAATAATGTTGTTGGGGTTTTTTTACACTTACATGTTGCGGTTAATAGTATTCTATCTTTATTTGTCGTTATTTATATTTTCTGAATAAATTGTGTGATAATGTTCATCAGTCAACTCATAGGTGTTCATTTTCAATCTATCAAGATAAAAAAAATTATATCAAATTACAGTACGTTATTTATGTAGTTTGATCATTTTCCTCGACTGATGTACTAACATGTGGTTTATTTTGTACATATGTATAGCATCATCTACAAACATACAAATAATTGCTATTGCGACATCCAGTGGACAGCTTTAGAACAGCTGTTTATTTCATTAAAACATTTTGGGCTCATTTTTATACTGAGCAAACATCCTGCTGGATAAAACCTGTTAGCGGGCCAAAACGTTTTGACACCCCTGCTCTAGAGTCACCAGGGTGATGCAACTCAAAACTGGACAAAACTTTGAAGAAAAACATGCCTTATGGGTTCAAATTGCTATTGTTTTAATATTTACATTTAACTCCTTTATATACTTTTATGGCTCAACATTTAACTGAGCACACTTCAATAGAACATTAGACCTGCACCCAGTGAAGAAAATGATTGCACAAGCAGTGTCTAATGTCATGTTTTGTTGCACAAAATAGTTGAAAATGAATCAACAGTGCCTCTAATTCATTTAATGTCCCCTCAATTAAAGGTACTACTGATAAACAACCTGGTTATTATTGTTGCTTATGCCCATCTCTATCGTTTCGGAATTTAAATGTTTACTAGCATCATTGTGTCCGGGCTCCGAGGTTCCACTGTCAACAACAATATGTGTAATACCATGTGGAAATAGGAACTGTACCCTTAAGCCAGGAATGACGTCCCCCCTCTTGTAGAAGTCTGTGTTTACAGTACATCGGCCCACTGACGTACCTTTGGCGTACCCGTTATTCTCACAGGCAAAAATGACGGGCAGCTTCCAGAGAGCTGCCATGTTCATGGTCTCAGCAACCTGCCCCTGTGGACAACAGTCGGTCATTATCTACGCCAACACGAAAGACAATACTGTAATTTTCGTACTCATGAGTGCAAATGTTTCAATAAACGTTTAGAGTAATTTGACTCGAAAAAAAGTAATATTTAGGCATCCAAACATTTGATTAAGACCAAATATTCAGTGAAAAAAAGTACTGAGTAACTTCTGATTTATATATGAGCTATTTTTTTTAATGGTACCTCCACAACAACCCTAGTGTGTGTGTGTGTGTGTGTGTGTGTGTGTGTGTGTGTGTGTGTGTGTGTGTGTGTGTGTGTGTGTGTGTGTTTGTGTGTGTGTATGTGTGTGCGTGTGCGTGTGCGTGTGTGTGTGTGTGTGTGTGTGTGTGTGTGTGCGCGTGCGTGTGTGTGTTCCGGCAATGCTTACTTTTTGGGGACGTCGCTCTGTCACTCTAGGGGACCTTTGACGTTATGGGGACAAAAAAACAGGTCCCCTAAAGGTAAATCTTTTTAAAAGTTAGTCAGATCTATTTTGAAGATGCCTTAATGGATTTTAAGCCCCTTAATCGGGCTGTAGCTGTAACTGCACTGGCTGGTCTTTCATTGATTACTTTAACAATTAACACCTGGCGCGCCACACAGAGGCAGCGTGAGCGCAGTACAGGAAGGAGTTCTACATTTCGGACGTCGAGACACGGAAGCTAGTCCATCCATCCATTTTCTACTCCTTATTCCCTTTGGAGTCGCGGGGGGCGCTGGGGCCTATCTCAGCTACAGTTGGGCAGAAGGCAGGGTACACCTTGGACAAGTCGCCACTTCATAGCAGGGCCAACACAGATAGACAACATTCACACTCACATTCACACACTAGGGCCAGTTTAGTGTTGCCAATCAACCTATTCCCAGGTGCATGTCTTTGGAAGTGGGAGGACGCTGGAGTACCCGGAGGGAACCCACACAGTCACGGGGAGAACATGCAAACTCCACACAGAACGATCCCGAGCCCAGGATTGAACCCTGACTACTCAGGACCTTCGTATTGTGAGGCAAACGCACTAACCCCTCTTCCACCGTGCTGCCCACGGAAGCGAGTCGTTTAACCTAAAAGGTAAGAACATATTTCTTATATATGGAGGTTATTGACTAAAATTTGTACAAAATTAATGTGTTTATGACCAGGTTAAGCCTTGCTAAAAAAAAAAAGCGTGTGAATAACTTTGTGTTTTTTATTTTTTCAGCATTTGAACTGATTTATAGTCAAATGAGCTGTAATTTAATGCTAATTGGTTGTCTATAACAGGGGTTCTCAACCTTTTTTCAGTGATGTACCCCCTGTGAACATTTTTTTAATTCAAGTACCCCCTAATCAGAGCAAAGCATTTTTGGTTGAAAAAAAGAGATAAAGAAGTTAAATACAGCACTATGTCACCAGTTTTTGATTTATTACATTGTATAACAGTGCAACATACTGCTCATTTGTAGTGGTCTTTCTTGAACTATTTGGAAAAAAAGGTATACAACAGGGGTGTCGCCAGACAGATTTCAATGGGGCACGTGCCCCACTGTTGATCTGCAGTGCCCCAGTAAAAATTTCACCAATAAAAAAAAACGCTTCAGTTTTAAGTCTACATAACATAGACAACAGCGCACATACTACTTAGTATGGTAATTGATTGCCACTGTATTCACTCCACGTAACAATGAGCACATGGCTCATTAATATGGTAATTTATTCACGTGTGGATCGAGACTTCAGTTGAGAGAGAGAGAGGGGGGGGGGGGGGGGAGGATGAGAATCACTGCATGAGGTAGGTAACATTAGCCAACAACAATTTGTTAATTACATTATTTTGATTTTGATTTGACTCAAACTGTAACTCCAAGATGGATTTAAGAAAGTTATTTGCCCGCAGCAGGGAAAAAGCACCAGGAATGAGAGATGTAAGTGAAGTCTTAGCTAGCTAGGCAACATCATTGTCTTAAGTTGATGCTAAGTTAGCTAACGTTATTCCTTGTATCAAGACAAACATATTCATTTGCTGTACGAGCTGTCGGGGGAATTTCCAATGAACATGAAACATAAAGTTGGTTATTGTCTGCTGGTTCTGCTCAGGACCTCTGCATCAATGATGATTTGGAGTAAGCATGTGTGAGTTGAGTGCTTCTCAAATGGTTTATCTTCAGGAAGAAAAACATATTTCCATATCATCAAGTCGTGAGACAAATTTTTAAATCATTCAAGTTTATTTCACAGAAAAATAGCACAGTAGACTTGTCTTGTTAATCGGTGTGACTTTGACTAAAATAATTTTGTTTTGTCACCAGAAAAATGGCTACAGCTAAAGCATCTGGTTTTGTTTCCAGAAAAAATAGTAACATTTCTGCATTTGTTTTCAGAAAGATGGCTGAAAATATAGGATTTTGTTTCCCCATTTAGATTTTTAAAAATATATATTTCCATGTGTGGAGAGGGGCGTGTTCCACGCGTCCCCTGCGGGCGGGGTGTGTGCAGGGGCCGGCCATGAAGCAGCCAACAGGTGAGTGGATACCTCAGCTGGAACGAGTTATCTAATCACCTGTTCCCTTTATTAGCAGCGCTGGAGACCATGAAGCGAGAGGGACGTATGAGGACGCATGAGGACGCATGAGGACGCATGAGGACGCATGAGGACGCATGAGGACGCATGAGGACGCATGAGGACGCATGAGGACAAAGGAGAGAGGCACAGACATGAACAAGGAAAAGCTGGAAAGACGGACAATTGTGTAAAGTAAAAGATGTATTAAATACTGTGTCAAACCTGTATCCTGAGCTGTGTGATACTGTGGTCAGAAGAAGCCGGGCGAGACGCAGGAAACCTCCACACCATGTCTTTCCTGAGTTTCCTCCAACTTGTTAGTCGGTTTGTCTTTTGCTAAAATACTCACTAACAGTCACTAGAAAAATGGCTAAAAATATCTGGTTTTGTTGCCACAATTTGATTTTTTTCTCCCTAAACTTTTTTTTTTCCACGCACACATCTGTCTGCGACTCACTGAAAATGACACACAATCCACTTTTATGTCACGACCCACCAGTTTGGAACCACTGGTCAACTGTATAACAGTTACTGTAATATTTCCAGGTCTGTCCAGAGTGATTGACCACTTTGCAAAAATGAAAAGGAGACTTTACAGTTTACTTCTCAGAAAATGATTCCCTGAACATACACACAACAGTTGTTCATTTATTCTACTACTGTGGCTTTATTGTTTTGTGTATATTTTATAGTTTTGTGTATCTGAAATAGGATTAGCCACATTGCCATAAATGGAAATAAAATAATATAAAAGAACCCAGAGATGTAGGGGTGCTTTATTTTTTGTTTTACTATTGTAGATGTCAAATTTGCAGATGATTACTGCAATATATATTTCAAAAAGATTCATTGCTCTTCCTTTTTGCTTTTACCAGTAGCAGTTTAGAAGTCTGGAGTAAAAAAGTGTACAAGTAGGTCAAATGCATTAGTTAATTTCAGGTGGTTAATCAAAGATCCATACAACATAGTCTGATATGACTTCATAGTTTAAAGAACTATTTATGTATTTTTTATGATAAATAAGTGCTAAAAATGTTTTTGCTTGCACGCTTTGCACGCTCACATGAATTATTTGTGCCCCAGGTGTGCCCCAGTACAGTATTAGGTCTAGTGACGCCCCTGGTATACAAATAACTAAAAACTTGTTGAAAAATAAACAAGTGATTCAATTATATAAAAAAAGATTTCTACACATAGAAGTAATCATCAACTTAAAGTGCCCTCTTTGGGGATTGTAATAGAGATCCATTTCGATTCATGAACTTAATTCTAAACATTTCTTCACAAAAAAAAAGACATCTTTAACATCAATATTTATGGAACATGTCCACAAAAAATCTAGCTGTCAACACTGAATATTGCATTGTTGCATTTCTTTTCACAGTTTATGAACTTACATTCATATTTTGTTGAAGTATTATTCAATAAATATATTTATAAAGGATTTTTGAATTGTTGCTATTTTTAGAATATTTTTTTAAAAATCTCACGAACCCCTTGGCATACCTTCAAGTACCCCCAGGGGTACAACGTACCCCCATTTGAGAACCACTGGTCTATAAGAACTTTTAAAAAACTATATGTATAGTTTTGATGGACATTGTAGATTGAGGACCTTTTAAAAACCTCACATTGGTTTTGTTTCACACATTTTAGATGAAAGACATAAGCAGCATAACACCTGCTGTCACTGGAACAGAGGAATACTGCTCAAGTCAGAAAATGATTAACTATGTAGTTTTTCGCCCTCCCAATACAAAACATGAAAAAAGAGTGTACAACAAAAGACATTATAGCTTGTATTGCAGTAAGCCTTATGCTAAGCTGGCACGACATCTAAAAAGTGCATACAAACAAATTGGAAGTAGCCACGGCTCTTTGCTTTCCAACGAGTTCCATGGAGAGAAGGAAACAGCTAGATCATTTTCATACCAAAGGAAACTACGCTCAAAATGTTGCTATTATGGAGTTGGGGAAGGGTGAACTAGTGCCATTGAAACAACCACCTAAAAAAGCTACAGTAAAGGAATAGATTTCATGCACTGTGCACATTGCCAAGGACTGTTAACCAGAAAGGTACTGTGGAGACACATGTGAAGTTGCCCACTCAAACCTTCATCAGTCACCCGAAAAACCAGGAAAGAACCGTGTCCAGTCTCTCTGCATATATACTGAGTGTGGAAGTCTTCTTCCTCCTTCTCGGGGTTCGTTGGACCAACAGGACCACAACACCTCAGGATGCAGGTTTACAACAGAGTTTTTATTTTCTTTTTGATAGTCTCGCAGTCAAAGTTCGTCCTTGCTTTTCAGCAGTCACTGTTGTCCGTTTACAGTTTTTGTGTGCTTTTCAGCAGTCTCCCTCCTCTCCCTTCTCATGGTCTGCGGCACTGCTAATAAAGGAACAGGTGATTAGATAACTTGTTCCAGCTGAGATATCCACTCACCTGTTGGCTGCTTGATGGCCGGCCCCTGCACACACCCCGCCCGCAGGGAACGCGTGGACCACGCCCCCTCTCCACATGCCTCCACCTCCAGACTCAGGCCGGGCACCCGACCGGCCGCGCCCACTCCCTTCCACCCCCTCCCATAGCGGGGCGAGAGAGGAAGTCGGCCACGGCCATCTGCGCGCCCGGCCTGTGGACCACCCGGAAGTTGTAGGGATGTAATGCAAGGTACCACCGGGTGATCCGCGCATTGGTGTCCTTCACGCGGTAGAGCCACTGGAGAGGTTTGTGGTCTGAGCAGAGACTGAAGGCACGCCCCAACAGGTAGTAGCGGAGGGCCCCAAACGCCCACTGGATGGCAAGGCACTCCCTCTCTACCGTGCTGTACCTTGCCTCCCGGTCCGATAGTTTCCGGCTGATGTAAAGCACGGGGCGGTCGACGCCCTCCACCCGCTGGGTCAACACCGCCCCCAGTCCCCGGCCCGACGCGTCCGCTTGCAGTAATCAATCAATTATAAATAATAGAATGATGATATTAATAAATGTAGCAATCGGAATGAAACTCAATGCACCAAAGTAAAAGTAGTTTCTTTTTCACTAAAATATTCAAGTCAAAGGTAAAAAGTAGCATTAAAACTGCTCTGACAAGTACAAAATATCCAAAAAGTTACATAAATGAATGTAACAGAGTAGTTGTTACATGTTACTACCCAGCTCTGATTTTAGACAGTTGTGTCATGACCTGTCACAACAGGTCATATCTTCCATCCACTCATCCATTTTCTACCGCCTATTCCCTTTTGGGGTCGCGGGCACTGGCGCCTATCTCAGCTACAATCGGGCGGAAGGCGGGGTACACCCTGGACAAGTCGCCACCTCATCACAGGGCCAACACAGATAGACAGACAACATTTACACACTATGGCCAATTTAGTGTTGCCAATCAACCTATCCCCAGGTGCATGTCTTTGGAGGTGGGAGGAAGCCGGAGTACCCGGAGGGAACCCACGCATTCACGGGGAGGACATGCAAACTCCACACAGAAAGATCCCGAGCCTGGATTTGAACCCAGGACTGCAGGAACTTCGTATTGTGAGGCAGACGCACTAACCCCTCTTCCACCGTGAAGCCCAGGTCATATCTTGTTTTGGTTTTATTGTAGTGCTCTGGTGTTCAGTTTCTACTCCTGTTCTCAACGCTTCTTTTATTTACCTCTCGTTGCTTGGAGCGCTGATTGATCACACCTGCCTTTGACTGGTGATCAGGACAGTCACCTGTCGCTGACTATTAGTTAGATGGCTATTTATGCCAGCCTCACTGTTGGCGCAGGACCACTGTCTGCTGGAGGTGACTGTTTATGGTTCTTATTAGCTTTATGTCATCGTTTGCGTTTCATGTTTACCCTGTATGATATTCTAAGGCATTCAAGTATTAGCCTTAGGCTTTACATGCGCTTCCAAGCGGCACGACTCCCTGTCTTTTCGTATTGTTTATGGTATTACTGTATTTTTCCAAACTGTAAGCAGCTACTTTTTTCCCTATGCTTTGTACCCTGCGGCTTATAAAACAGTGGGGCTAATTTATGTATTTTTCTTCGCTAACGGCCATAATGTTTTGTATTCAAAAAATACTTTTCAACACTGACATAGGTGCTGAAAATGAGTTATTTTTTGTGCTATGGTGTCATCTTTTGGATGAGTTTGCTCACTGCAGGTGCTGTGGGTAAAAAATGCACATACTGTTTTGTGCTTTGACCCGGAAGAATATCCCGATTTGTCTACTGCTCATCTGTAGCGTTTTTGCTCAAAATATTTCTTCATTCATCACTCCAAGCAAAATTTGAAAATTTTACAATATAACAAACTATTCATATTTCCTAAACCGTCCCGTCTGTGATGTCAGTAAGAGTGTTTTCATGTACATTTGTACGTGCTATTATAATTTAGCTATCGTTGTTAGCATTAGCAAATATGCTTAAACGTTTACAAGTGACTGTGTTAGTATTGTCAACTTACAATGGCAATCTTTTTGTGTTATTTATTGCAGTCACCACCCTGCGACCAGACATTGTCCTCGTGTCTGAGTCCACCAAGCAGGTAGTACTGCTGGAGCTGACCGTCCCATGGGAAGACCGCCTGGAAGAAGCCTTTGAGAGGAAGCTCTCCAAGTACGCGGGACTGGTCAGTGACTGTCAGCAGGCTGGCTGGAGAGCGAGGTGCCTCCCAGTTGAGGTTGGATGCAGGGGTTTTGCAGCCCGCTCCTTGACCAGAGCCCTCAGCACTTTGGGCATCGAGGGAGAGAGAAGGAGGAGAGCCATCCGCAGTACCACCGATGCGGCAGAGAGGGCCTCAAGATGGCTGTGGCTCAAAAGGGGAGAGCCATGGAGTCATGGTAGCTAGCTAGCCATCTGGACACAAGCTGGGGTCTGATCAGCCCCGGCTGGGTCACCTGGAGGAGGGTGTATGATGTTGAAAGACCCGAAACACCCGATGATTCTAGGCACATCACTGAAGATGTGTCCAGAGGCATCAGTAGATGTATGTACACAGAAAGTTCGTAAGTTCACCAAAACCTCACCGTGGAGTTAGTTTGTTCAGCTGATTGGAGAGCTAGCCTCTGCAGATAGTGGTTCCATGACGATGTATCCTGTTTTGTTTGATCAACTGTTTTACAAACGTTTTTCTTCTGCATTTTGGGATCGCAAACACCTCACCATGTAGGTCTATACTAAATCTGGGCAAATTAAGGCCTGGGGGCCACATGTGGCCCGTTAAGCTTTTCAATCTGGCCCGCCGGACATTCCCGACTATGTTTTTTTAGATGTTTAAGATGGAAAGTGTAGCTGCGATTATGATGTGCACTGATGTTTTCTAATGACCGTAAGTCTTGAACTATTCTAAGTCTTTCAATGCTTGGAATCTGCATCATATACTAATTGCTATAGTCATCTAACTAGTTACTATGGTCATCTAACTAGTTACTATGGTCATCCATACACAATGAGTGTTTCCAGAGTCTGAAATGTGGGTGTCAGGGACAGACATGGAAGGAGATTTTTACAACAGTTTTTGTTTTACCCTTCGCGTTCATATTTCACTGTTTGTTGCATTTTTGTTGTGTTTGATTTGATTCTTAAAAATGTGGATGGAGAGGGGGGGGGGGGGGTGACATTCATTTGTTGTCAATATTCAGTGTTTTATCCTTCATAGTTAATATTGTAACATTCTTTATTTTCATGTACGTTCTGGGTGTCTCATTCAGCAAAAAAAAAATTAAAATTCCACTATGTTTTGTAAGGCCGTCTGTCATAACGTTTTTAGCATTCAATCAGGCATTATTGTGAGGTTTTGTATTAAGTGTTCCGGACCCCAGACACATTTTTTTCTCTAAATTTGGCCCCCCGAGTCAAAATAATTGCCCAGGCCTGGTCTATACTGCTATATATACAGTTTAATTTCTGTCGCATTGTCTGTTCAGAATTTGTAATAAAACGGCTGCTGAAATGGGAGTCACTAACAAGATTCCTGTATGTCTACAGTACCTGGTTGGCTGCACCATCACCGTAGACACAAACACTCAGATCATCTGTGTTCCGGTACTTCAAAGCCAGAGCTAGTCCAGCACCGAGGGACACCTGAGGACAGTCCATGAGATGTAGTCAAGCTGCATTAATTGATCTTTGACAACTATAAGACTCAGTACGCTGCAGTCTATTATCTTTGCAAATGCAGAATTACTGATTATAGCTAATATCTCCCCCAAAAATACGATATTTTTCCGCAGAAAACACATTTGATTTAATCTACATCTACTCTACCGTAATAGTTGATACATATGTGATATTACAGCATACAGGACTCCAGTTTTTTTTTTTTGCTACGGAAGCACTAGACATAAAAACCACCAGCGAGGTGAACATAACATACAATCGTAACATCTGACTAAAATTTCAACAGGCAATCAATGTGGCTTGAAAATAAATAATTCCATTATCCGACAGAAACGGGGACGACCCAACAGCTTGTGGTACCGCTAATGTAACGCTAGCCTAGCCAGGCTAAAGGCTAGAATGTGACTCAGATTAATTTTGCATTATCATTCATTAGTGGTGAGTACTTTTACTGTACATTTACAATTTCAAATATGATTAATAAGTGGCAGGTATATTGACGGCAGAACAATTTAAGTATGCAGAAGCTACTTTGATACGTTCTGTTCATTAAAGATAACACAAATAATACAATTTAGGTCAATCAATATATGCTAGACCATAACTAAACATCCACATCTTAGCTTTGTGTTATAGATAACAAAGAATATGAGTTTAACATCTAACGTAACCCCTTTGAGATATATGCTTATTCTTAATTTACTAATGTTATTCTTCAAACAACTAAAACCGTTTCAAGGGCTTTAGCACAATCAAAAACGTAGCTTATCGCAAGAAATTTGCACACGTTCATCATTCTCAAGAGGCATTGAAATTGTCAACCATTTTTGATTTTCAGGGTGCATTAATGCGGGGATTAGGGCCGTTTCGATTTTGTATTTGTTTTTTTGTGTAATGTTCTAGTTATACTATCTAATACTGTCCCTTGAAAAATGTAATCAAGACGTGTAATCAAAAATCTGTAGCAAACAGTTTTTTTAAAAAAAGGACAGCAAGACCTACAATACACCATAAGTGGAAGAGCATGTAAGTAATAAGTAATTACCGTCATGGTCCAAAGTGGATACCACCTGTCATTGAAGAGGTGTCCACCTTGTGGTGTGGGGTAGAACTAATTAAATAATTAATTAATTAATTAACCACAAAAAGTATGAGACAATCAATGCAAACAAGCCGCAGGTGAGGAGGGAGGTTCTCAGAAAGAGAGTGAAGCTAGGGTAATCGGAATACAAGCAAAACAAGATGTGGAACCAAAATAAGAGCGTAAAACAAGAAGTGAAGACAAAAACACAGGAAAAACACCCAGAAACTAAAGCAAAGAATGCCCTGGCCCAACAGGTTGTAACATGTTGATCCGAAATCAGAAAAGTATGTTGAGTGAGCAGGACAAGGTTTTGTTGGGGGAAGGGACCCTTAGATCAAATATAGACATTTTTATGGGCTTCTCAATCACTCACGGTTTTCCGCCTTCCGTGGGTGACCTTGGAACATTCATTACCCAGGGGTATGGTGGGATCTATTGAACTCAGATTGGTCCCTTATATTACTAGCAGCCAATAGAAGGTTTCCGAGAATTTCAACATTGTGCGGTAAAAAGTCTGTTTCTCAGTATGGGTCACAGCTGGACTTGGTTGTAATACACGTTTCCACCAATTGTGGCAGTAATGACAATCTCAAACAGAGTCTGGAGTTAAAGTCATAGAGAAGTTTATTGAGCGCAAAAATTATGATTAAAGTGGTGAAGTGTGTTATCATTTGTAAGTACATTTACTGACCATTTGGATTGAAAAAACATGCCAATAAATTAATGTAGTTTATTTTGGCACAACATAGTTGTATGTATATGTATTTTTCATCAGTTTTTGAGTCCCTACTTATGCAGTAAATTTGGTTGGTACGACTGTTGTCTCGATACCAATATTTTGGTACCGGTACCAAAATTATATCGATACTTTTCGTTACTTTTCTAAATAATATGGACCACAAAAAATTGCAATATTGGCTTTATTTTAACAAAAAATCTTACGGCACATTAAACATATGTTTCTTATTGCAAGTTTGTCCTTAAATAAAATAGCAAACATACTAGACAACCTGTCTTTTATTAGTAAGTAGGCAAGCAAAGGCTCCTAATTTAGCTGCTGACGTGTGCAGTAACATATAACATATCAAAATGCAAGGCGGAACGACACAGTAGGTCCTTCATACCGACAACCATCAGACTTTATAATGCATATGTCCTTCTTGACTGCACTTAAATGTAGAATACATTTATATTATTCATATATTATATATATATAATTTAAATTATGTTATTATTGTCTATTGTGAGCGAACTGTGGTGCTGAATTTCCCCCAGGGATCAATAAAGTACTTTCTATTCTATTCTATCTATTCTATATTGTGTCATTTATCGTTCTATTTTTTTTTTTTTGGGGGGGTTTGTTGCGGACCAGTACTTTTCAGAAGCGGTATAGTACCGAATATGATTCATTAGTATCGCGGTACTATACTAATACCAGTATACCGTACAACCCTAGTTAGTACTTATTTTTATAATCAGCCTGACCTGAGCTATAGGTTTATGTGTTAAATAAATAATAACTTTTGTGATTAATACATGGCTTTATATCATTTGACAAGTTTTTAAACTGTAAGAATGTTAGAATTAACTATTGAATACGATTGAAATCGAGAGTGAGATTACTAACTCAGTGTTAATATTTGAGTGGGCCCTGGGCTGCTCTGTTGTGGAAAAGTTGGGCCCCCGAGGTCAAAAAGGTTTAGAACCCCTGCAGTCCTCAATTTCTGGGAAAAAAAACTGTATTTCTTACCTGAGATCCAACAATGGCGTAACCACCATGGAAGTTTTTCGTGAACATGTGCATGGGTCCTCCTCTGCCTTTCGAAATTCCCGTTCTGCGTCCTAAACCAAGTGCAAGACTGAATCTGAGAATACCGGCACAGTAATGTGTTGAACGCTTACCTGCCATCTCAGCAATTATTTCCTTGAGAGAGCCGCCCCTGGTGAATGTGAAGCCATGGGAACGATACGCAGTGATGAGGCGATCAGTGTCGGTAATTGCTGCCTCAATCCCCACTGCACAGGCTTCCTGTTTGAAAGAAGCAAAAGGCATGTTAGTGCATTGTCCTTCAGGGAGAAGTTTGACCATTTTCGTTTAGCACACCTGGCCAGTGTACAAGTGGCACGGCCCGCGGATGATGTTCTGTTTATGGAGTTCTCTTGCCTTCAGTGCCAAGCTCCTCATTGTCTGCATGGAGCGGTAGTACTGCAAAGCATCTTCACGAGCCACAAGCACAGAAGTGGCAGGCGCCTCGTCGAGTAGATGGACATCGCATTTCTACAGGAAATTTTAGTGTTTTTGTTAAAAGGACTCATTTTTCTGCATTTTTTTTTCACAGATTGAACCATTTCTTTGGTGTGTTGATTCCATATTGGTTCAGAAGCAGTTAAAACCCTCCATGAACAGTCCTGTGCTGAGCAGTTTGTTTTGGCTCATACAAATGAACCAGTATTATAATTCATGTATCCAACAAACCTCTATTTAGCCCCTGGCATTGATTTAATAATGGTTACCATGGTATTGTGTAATTTATTTCACCCTTAAGGGTTGGTCACAAGTGTTTGTACAGTATGTAGGCAGTTGAGAAGTCCAATTTCCATAATTCATCCGTCCCCTTGAGAGTTTATCAGTGTTTTACCTTAATGTCAATGGTTTCCTTGGTTGTGAAGTTTGCAGATCTTAGTACTGCTGCACCCTGAAGAAGGAAACACTTAGTCGTTGTCCAAAGTTTACATACACTTGTAAAGAACATCATGTCATGGCTGTCTTGAGTTTCCAATAATTTCTACAACTCTTATTTTTTGTGGTAAAGTGATTGGAGCACATACTTGTTGGTCACAAAAAACATTCATGAAGTTTGGTTCTTTTAAGAATTTATTATGGGTCTACTGAAAATGTGACCACATCTGCTGGGTCAAAAGTATACATACAGCAATGTTAATATTTGGTTACATGTCCCTTGGCAAGTTTCACTGCGATAAGGCGCTTTTAGTAGCCATCCACAAGCTTCTGGCAAGCTTCTGGTTGAATTTTTATCCACTCTTTTTGACAAATTTGGTGCAGTCCAGCTACATTTGTTGGTTTTCTGACACGGATTTGTTTCTTCAACATTGTCCACAGGTTTAAGTCAGGACTTTGGGAAGACCATTCTAAACATTCATTCGAGCCTGATTTAGCCATTCCTTTACCACTTTTTATGTGTCTTTGGGGCAAGGCTGAGCGATATGGCCTTTTTTTAATATCTCGGTATTTTTAGGCCATATTGCGATATACGGTATATATCGCGATATTTTGCCTCAGCCTTGAATGAACACTTGATAGATATAATCGCAGCAGTATAATGATTCTATGTGTCTACTGCGATATGCGGGCACAAACCAACTTCCCAGAGACAGTTCTGTTAGTGTTCAAACGCAGCAGAGTTGGTTTATTCAGTCACTTTTCTGAATGCAGGTTAAATTAAAGTTCTCCCGATCGGGGTTTCCATTGAAACAAAACAAACAATTGCATTTTTCAAGACGTGATCAGGTCCACTAAATTTGCCTGGAACACAGAGTAGAGAAATCTCTGATCAGCACAAAGTTCAAATAAATCACAGCATTCCATGAATTAAAACATATATCGTTAGCAGACTAATTTATACACTACAATTCAGTGGCTGGCTCCCATCCACACAATGAATCATACACAGAGGTGGTTACGCATACGGTGATTGCCAACCTGACACAGCTGTTTTGGGGCAGGTGGCCACACATCAACCTGATTGAGGATTGAGTTAGAGATGTACTTGCCTTCAATGACCTCACCCAGAGGTCGTCGTAGTTTGACCTCCTGGTGTATGCTTTCACTGTGATGGCTGGCCCACTGCTTGGTCTCACCTGTTCGGGGATGTTGGGATGCTCCACACTACATTAAAACATTCTTGCTCTTTTTAAACTTTCATGCAGAGAATGAAATCACAACTAAGTCAATTGACCAAAACTGTTTTTAATAAACAGTTATTAGCAGGTGACTTATCTAATGATGCTACATATTAGCAGTAATGCTACTTTTGGTAGCAACGCTTGTGCCCCACACTTGACAAATTAAAGTTGTCTATTTGACATATTACCGCTTGAAGCCGAACCACCGCCAGACGATGGACCCCGTGCTGTTTTTCTTGGGAATTAATTCTTCCTTTATTCGCACCTTCTTTCTCTCGTATTACCGCTCGCAACACTCCGCTAGCATCACAGCTAACGTTAGCCACGCTGCAACCTCTCTGCTCCACGAGGGCGTATACTTATGTGACGTATGACTTGACAGTATGTGACATATGTAAGTATGTGCGCTTGCTGTCTGTAGGGTGACCAGGTGTCCGGATTTAGGCCGGACAGTCCGGATTTTTAATGCCCTGTACGGCATCCGGCGCAGCATCAAGCCGAACACGTATTTGTCCTCCTTTTTGAGGCACTAGGCTTGAAGAGCGGAGTTTTTTCATCTTCGCTGGGCTGCAGCGCAATAGCCAATCACAGACAGTAAAAAAATGCCCCCAACGCAGTAACATATCAAATGATTGGCTGAGAGCGGTGTCTGATACAAATCTACTTATCATTGGTTAAAAAACTAAACAAGGGTCCATGTGCTGCTGCGGCATGACATTGAAAGAAAGTTAGCATCATGCAAAAACGCAAGACCTCGTTTAATTCTGAATGGATAAAAGAGCACAAATTTATAACGAAAAGCAGTCGAGACTCATCCATGGCTTCTGCACACTTTGTCGATGTGATGTCGACGTAAGTAGTCAGGAGAAAGCTGCAATTGAACGGCATGCGGGTACGGATAAACATAAAAGTAATAAACGTGCGGCAGGTACCTCTTCGATGAGGACATGTTTTCGTAAAGTTTCGTCGCCCGAGGATGACAAGATAACCGCTGCGGAGCTGTGCAAGGTGTACCATGCTGTAAAGCAGTGGTCCCCAACCTTTTTGTATCCGCGGACCGGTCAACGCTTAATAATTTGTCCCGCGGCCCGGGGGGTGGGGGGGTTTCCTCTTTTTTTCTTTTCTTTTTTTTTTTCTTCTTTGTCATGAAAAAGGGATGTTTTTGTCATGAAAAGGGAGTTTTTTTGTTGTTGGTGCACTATTTGTAAGTGTATATTGTGTTTTTTATGTTGATTTAATAAAAAAATAAAAATAATTTTTTTTTTTTTTTTTTTTTTTTTTTTTTTTTTAATAAAAAATTCTTCTGCGGCCCGGTACCAATCGGGCCACGGCCCGGTACCAGACCGCGGCCCGGTGGTTGGGGACCACTGCTGTAAAGCATCACCAGTCCTACAGAAGTTTAGACTGCGGCATGAAAGTGGACCGGGAGATTTTCAGTGACTCGCCCACAGCTAAAGGGATGTCCTGTGGCCGAACAAAAGCCAAGGCATTGTGCGAGAACGTCATCGCTCACTATTCGGTACAGGAGCATACCGACTACATAAAAGAAAACAATCTACTCTTTTCCGTGGCAACGGACGCCTCAAATAAAGGAACAAAGTGTTTTCCCATTGTGGTAAGGTATTTTCACTTTGATGAAGCCATCCAACCTATCCTTTTGGATTGTTATAGTGACAACAACGAAACGTCAGAAGCCATAACAATCCAGCTGCTGGCAAAACTTGAGATGTCCGGCTTAGAGGTGAAAAACATGTCTGCATCTGCAGCAGACAATGCCAGTGTCAATTATGGCAAACATAACAGTATGTATCAGAAGCTGAAACTGAGCCAAAAAGATGTGCTCCCTGCAAACTGTTTGGCCCATATTCTGCATAACACAACCAGATATGCAGCAAGCAGCCTTGATGTGGAAAATGCTGTGCTGAAGATTTATAGCCATTTCAGCATATCAGCAAGCAGAACAGCACGATTGAAGGAATTCTGTGAGTTTGTGGAGGTGGGGGAATGCAACCTGCTGCGGCATGTTGTCACCAGGTGGTTGTCCCTGCTGCCATCCATTGACAGAATCCTGAAATATTGGAAGGCCCTGACCAGCTACTTCCAAAATGAGGGTGAGGGGGACTGTGCCAGAATTGTGTGGAGATGTTTTGGAGATGAAAGAAATGAGATGTCAGAGACATATTTCCTGTTTCTCAGCCATGTTCTAAAGGTGTTTTCCGACACGATCGAAGCACTTGAGGCAAAATCCTTCAGCATTACATCGGTGTTTAGGGCAATGACTGAACTAAAACAAAAGCTGGAAAGAAGGATGAAGGACAGGTTCTTTGGGTTTGCTGTCAACACCAAACTGAAGCAGCTGCCCCCTCACCAGTCAAAAAAATGTGAGGCTGATTTTATGCTTTTTTATGAAAGAGCAAAGAAATACATGAGTGAAAGATATGACTTCTGTGAATCAAGCTTTCATAGCAAAGTAGCCAAGCTTGGCCTCACAACTGCTGTGCCATTTGAAGACCACAGTGCTGCTGTCCAGGCCTGCAATCCGGACATTGATATGGATGGACTGTACGAGGAATATCCCATGGTGGAAGGTTCCTTCAGTTCACCAGAACTGGAAGGTTGCCACAGTGAGGAACGATATTTGAAACTGTTTTCCAAAGCAGATGTACCATCTGTGAATCTCAGGAAGGTCAGCGCCTACATTTTTTCCATCCCATTCAGCAATGCACACACAGAACGTGTCTTTTAAATGATGACAACTGCATGGTGAATCGTCTGGATGTGGACAGCGTCAAGGCTGAGCTGCAAGTGTGTGTCAATTTCACTCAACCCTGCACAGAGATGTACAAGAAGTTCACCCGAAACAAAAAAACTCTTGGATGCAGCCAGGAAAGAACAGAAGTACGTAGTTCAGATAGACAATCAACTATTTTGGTGAGTACACTAATCTTATGATGTCACTGAGGGGCTACATGAAATGTTTATATTTATTGGGTTGAAAACGATATGGATTTTGGAAGATTGATAACTATGTTGTTGCTATTGTTATTTATACCAGTCTCTGCAGGATATAAAAGGCCCAGGCGCAGTGCGGGCTTGGAAGCCATGATGACAGAGGGGCTGTTGATCCTGAGCTGCTACAGAGGGTGAAAGTGGAGTTTGCTTAAAGACAGGTCTGCTGCGCGCACACACAGACACTGAAGACAAGTCCCCAAAAGACAGAAGCAATTTAGAAATGCTATGCTTTTTGAGCAGTTGAATGTTTTCTTGTTTGTTTGTTTGTTACAATCTCCTTTGTTGTTTATATAGAAGGTTATTCAGGCTTTTTTAAAAAGCTTTTTTTTTTTAAATTATATATGTTACCTGTTAAATGTTGTTTACATTTAAGTCCACACATGTTATGCTTTGTGGCACTCTGCACTTGAAAAGATTCATCTTAGTGGTCACTTTTTGAACACCACAATGTATTGAATAAATACAAATACTGTTAACAAACACTTGACTTCAATATTTTTTCCTATTCAGCCACACAAACATCATCTTTAAACCACTCAAAATTGTACTATAAATAAGAGTATACCAGAGTCCTATGTACACCATAGTAATTTATTGATATGCCGCATAATGTCCTCCTTTTTGGTGTCATGGAAATTGTCACCCTAGCTGTCTGTGAGAAGGAGAGACAAGAAGGAGTGGGAAGAGCCTGTAGTGTAATGCCCGCAGCTAAAAACAACTGCGTGAGAACGTATAGTCAAATATTACGATATAGTCATTTTCTAGATCGCACAGAGACAAACCCTCGATATATCGCTTATATCGATATATCACCCAGCCCTCGTTTGGGGTCATTGTCCTGTTGGAACATCCAACTGCGCCCAAGACCCAACCTCCGGGCTAATGATTTTCGGTTGTCCTGAAGAATTTGGAGGTAATCCTCCATTTGCATTGTCCCATTTACTCTATGTAAAGCACCAGTTCCACTGGCAGCAAAACAGGCCCAGAGCATAATACTACCACCACCATGCTTAACGGTAGGGATGGTGTTCCTGGGATTAGAAGCCTCACCTTTTCTCCTTCAAACATAATGCTGGGTATTGTGGTCAAACAGCTCAATTTCTGTTTAATCTGACCACAGAACTTTCCTCCAGAAGGTATTATCTTTGTCCATGTGATGTCAGATGAAACAAAAAGTGAGCTGTTTGGCCACAATACTCAGCAATATGTTTGGGGGAGAAAAGTAGAGGCCTTTAATCCCAGAAACACCATTCCTACCATCAAGCATGGTAGTGGTAGTATTACGCTCTGGGCCTGTTTTGCTGCCAATGGAACTGGTGCTTTAGATGGGACAATGAAAAAGCAGGTTTACGTCCAAATTCTTCAGAAAACCATAAATCATCAGCCCGGAGGTTGGGTCTTGGGCGCAGCTGGGTGTTCCATCAGGACACAATGACCCCAAACACACGTCAAAACAAGTCAATGTATGAAAACCAACAAATTTAGCTGAACAGCATAAATTTGGTCAAGAGTGGTCAACAATTCAACCAGAAGCTTTCCAGAAGAATGTGGATGGCTACCAAAAGGTCCTTATTCCAGTGAAACTTGCCAAAAGCCAATTTTCCCTCCAATTTTTCATATGTGTGAGCCAAAACTCTTTGAGCATTCAGTGGCGCACATGTGAGCGACAGAAGACGTGCACACTGTAATGCGCTTATCTTTTTATTCGATTTTGTGCGCGGCCTAGATTGGCCGCGCGCAGAGGACGCGTGAGCAGTGTCCAATTGCACAGGCGCGTACCTTAGAGGGAGCGTTGCCAAGGGCCATGTAACCAAATATTAACATTGCTTTATGTATACTCTTGATCAAGCAGATTTGGTCACATTTTCAGTAGACCCATAATACATTTATAAAAGTACCAAACTTCATGAATGTTTTTTGTGACCAACAAGTATGTGCTCCAATCACTCTATCACAAAAAATAAAAGTTGTAGAAATTACAGCAAACTCAAGACAGCCATGACACAAGTGTATGTAAACTTTTGGCAACGACTGTATCTATGTTATGATTATTTTACACATAATGAACTAAACAATCTTAACAATTGTGAAATACTGCATTTGTGAATCAGTAGAAGCATTTAAGTCTCACCTTAAAACTCATTTGTATACTCTAGCCTTTAAATAGACTCCCTTTTTAGACCAGTTGATCTGCCGTTTCTTTTCTTTTTCTTCTATGTCCCACTCTCCTTTGTGGAGGGAGTCCGGTCCGATCCGGTGGCCATGTACTGCTCGCCTGTGTATCGGCTGGGGACATCTTTGCGCTGCTGATCAGCCTCCGCTTGGGATGGTTTCCTGCTGGCTCCGCTGTGAACGGGACTCTCGCTGCTGTGTTGGATCCGCTTTGGACTGGACTCTCGCGACTGTGTTGGATCCATTATGGATTGATCTTTCACAGTAGCATGTTCTCATAGTCATCATTGTCACCGACGTCCCACTGGGTCATTATTGTCACCGATGTCCCACTGGGTGTGAGTTTTCCTTGCCCTTATGTGGGCCTACCGAGGATGTCGTAGTGGTTTGTGCAGCCCTTTGAGACACTAGTGATTTAGGGCTATATAAGTAAACATTGATTGATTGATTGATTGATATACTGTATATTTATCAGAGGTGGAAATCTTTGGGCACCTCATGATTTGATTCCAATTCTTGACGATTTCGTTTGGAATCGATTTTGGATAACATGATTCTCCAACCTTTAAAACAGGTTTCAAGTTACAAAATCTCTTTTTGGCTGCTGATGTATGACTTACATGGATAGTGTCGGCCTAAACAATTTTTTAAATTATTATTTTTTTTAAATCACAATATTAATCAATCTAAAAGATAACTCCAAAACATTCCCACCTTTACAACACTTGGAAATGTAAAAACCAATTGAAAAGACATACAAGTACAATACTCACAGAGTTTGATACAAAAAAAGGAAAAAAATAAAAATAAAATAACATCAACTGTAGCAATCATTATAGTTTTGGTAATAGTTGTTTAATGTTTTTCATATAAAATGAATCCTTAAAAAAAATAATTATGCCGATTATTTTCAAAATTAATCGATTTACAATAAAAAAAACACAATTTTGATGTCAATTGATTGCTTTGAGCACCCCTCATATTTGTTATATTTTGATTTATATAAATACATTTACACAGTATTTAAAGATTGCTATGATGTATTAAGCACCAGCGTCATTGTCCTTATTTCTTTGAACGGTTGCTGAGTAAATATAAGATAGCAAAGTAGATAAAGAGCAACAATATAATATGCAGTGGCGCAATAACCAGAATTAATTTACAATAATATAAAATTATTCAATTAAAATCAATTATAAATTAATATCACTTATAACATATGGGCTGCTAATCCTGAGTTATACAATTACTGTATTACAAATATACTTCCTATGTGCCTCATAAAACAATAGTACAACACAGTTGAATACATTTTGGAAATGACAGATTAGACAACTTACATGACGATGGATAGATGTCCTCAGTATTTTAGACGATGCGTGTGAAAAAAACATGTTGACACACAGCCTGTCTGTAGTCATCTAACTTGTCTTCCTATCCTTTGTGGTAATCAGAGTTATGTTTTTAAATGTATCAGTGGTGGGCGTGGCCTGCGCACCTACAGCGAAGCGGTGTGTGGCAGAACCGGCTTCGAGATTACCGACAGGTGAGTGGATGACACAACTGAGTGGTTGTCTAATCACCTGTCGCACCTGTTCTATGTAAACTTTTGACAACGACTGTATCTATGTTATGATTATTTTACACATAATGAACTAAACAAAGGAAAATTGCTGAAAAGCACCTGAGAGAAATTTTTATTGAAAAATAAAACAGTGTTGTAACCCTAAGCCGGATTTCTGTCAAAATGTTTGGTGGTCCGAGGAACCCTGAGGAGGGAAACCTCCACAATTTGGCGCCCAACCTGGCTGGACCACCGGAGGCGGGGTAAGACGACCCCCTGACGGATCTTGCGGGTGTGCTCGCCAAGGTGGGAGCGAGCAGCCGCCAACAGATAGAGGTGGCCCGCCAACAGCGCCAGGTCCTGCGGGCGTTGGCGGACCAGATGGGCGGGGCACGGCCAGGACTGACGGCCGTCACCATTCACCGCATGGGGGATGAAGAGGATCCCCATTCCTTTCTGGACATTTTTTCGGCCACGGCGAGAACATACGCGTGGCCGGAAGAAGAGTGGGGGGTGCTGCTCTTCCCGCTCTTAACGGGGAAAGCGCAGCGGGCGGCGCTCAGTCTGCCGGCGGCGTCCAGGGTTCGCTTTAAGTACCTGAGGAGGGCGGTGCTGGACCGAACGGGGTGCTTCCCTGAAGAATACCGGCGTCAGTTCAGGTCCATGCGGCCGTTCGCTTTCCGCCAGCGGCTCCAGGAGGCGGTGACGCGCTGGCTGCAGCCGGAAGAAGGAGACGGCAGGCGGCTGGACCAGTTCGTCCAGGAGCAGTTCCTGGAGGCGATCCCGAAGCGGACGGCTGACTGGGTCCGGTACCACAGGCCCCGAAACCTGGCAGCTGCGGTAACCCTCGCCGAGGACCACATGACTGTCCACCGCAAGGCGCATCCAGCAACCCCAGTGCACGGACAGAGCGCGCGACAGGAGAAGGAGAGAACAGTGCACATTCCCCAACTTAACCCGCGTTACTCCCCTTCTTCTCTTTCCCCACAGGTCCCGACTGCTGTCCCACGAACGTCTCCCGCGCAGACGATCCCTCAAACGCTTGGGCAGGCAGGTGGAGGTGGGGCGCGTGGCCGTGGTGGCCGGCCCTTTAGTGTCCTCCCCCTCCCCCGACGGTATCAAAGTAACGATACAAGGGAGTACATACCAGGCGATGGTGGATTTAGGTTGCGGGCAGACCAAGATCCATCAGAACCTGGTTCGACCCGGGGCTTTGAGGCAGGCAACATGGCTAAAAATCAGATGTGTTCATGGGGATGTGCACGCGTACCCTATGGTGCCAGTAGAAATTTGGTATGAGGACCAAAAGCATAGGGTTGAGGTAGCTGTAAGTACGCACCTCTCGCACCCCGTAATTTGGGGCACAAATCAGCCGGGGTTTAGACGTCTACTGACAATGCGTGGGGGTGCGTTCACGGACCATAGGAAAGGGGGGTATCCGCGCGGTTCTCAGTGGCGACGCGGGTTCATCCGACGCTGCCGAGCAAGAATTGGCGGGGGCTTTGCGGGAAGCCCACCCGGCCCCCTGTTGGCGCCCTATGGAGGATTTTCCTCACGAGCAGTCTCGCGATGAATCTTTGTGCGCAGCTTGGGACCAGGTGGAGTACATCGACGGTCAGCTGGTGCGCCCAGGAGCAGCACGTGTATTCCCTCACTTATTATCTCCATTATTAGAGATAGATTATACAGAGTGAGCCGTGACACTCAAACAGGAGAGGAAATCACCCAGTTGTTGGTGCCGAAACGCCACCGGGAAATTGTTTTCCAGGCCGCGCATTATAACCCCATTATCTGGACATATGGGCTATAGTAAAACACTCAATCGGGTCATGGTACCGTTCTATTGGTCGGGCATCCGGGCAGACGTGCGCTGTTGGTGCCCTGCCTGCCCGGACTGCCAGCTGGTGAACCCAGCGGCCACTCCAAAGGCACCTTTGCGCCCATTGCCGCTCATGGAGGTCCCATTCAAGAGAATTTGGATGGACATCATCGGACCATTTCACCCAAGCTCACGGGGGTGTCGCTTTGTATTAGTCCTGGTGGATTACACAACGCGCTACCCCGAAGCAGTGCCCCTGCGCTCCATCTCTGCAAAGAGTGTGGCGCAAGCACTGTTTCAGGTCATCTCCCGAGTTGGAATCCCGAAAGAGATTCTGACTGACCAGGGCACGTCATTTATGTCACGCACGATAAAGGAACTATACGGGTTATTGGGAATTAAAGCGATCCGCATCAGCGTGTATCATCCACAAACGGATGGGCTGGTGGAGCAGCTAAATAAAACGCTAAAAACCATGTTCTGTAAGTTTACGCACAAGGACAAACCAAATTGGGATAAATGGCTGAATCCCTTAATGTTTGCGATGCAGGAGGTACCCAAGCATCCACTGGCTTTACATCTTTTGAGCTATTATACGGCAGGAAACCACGTGGAGTGTTGGACGTAATTAAAGAAAGTTGGGAGGAGGGACCAAGCTCCAGCAAAAATGAAATCCAGTACGTCATGGACATGCAAGCAAAACTCCACACAGTGGGGCACTTGTCGCGTGAGAATTTCCTCCGTGCCCAGGAATAGCAACAACGCACTTATAATAAGGGGACCAAGCTAAGAAAAATTTCACCGGGAGAAAAAGTCGTTGACCACAAACGCAAAGTAGTTCGGGGGGAATTAAAATCCATGCTGGAATTGGGAGTAATAGAAGAATCCCACAGTGCCTGGTGCAGACCCATCGTTCTGTTAAGGAAGAAGGATGGGTCCTTGCGGTTTTGTGTGGATTACCGCAAGGTGAACAAAGTATCACGTTTTGACACGTACCCAATGCCTCAGGTCGACAAGCTCCTGGATTGGCTGGGCACTGCTCGTTTATCACGACACTGGATTTAACCAAGGGCTACCGGGGGGAGTACAGTATCTGGGGTACCACTTGGGAGGAGGGCAGGAGCGGCCGGACGGCCACCTACAACAAAGTGGGGTGTGGCAGAACCGGCTTTCGAGATTAGCGACAGGTGAGTGGATGACACAGCTGAGAGTGTTTGTCTAATAACCTGTCGCTCTGTTAAAGGCAGCAGTCGGGAAGGAGAAGTTGTTGGAGTTGGAGCACACGCTAGAGACAACAGAGGACAATTGCTGAAAAACACCTGAGAGGCACTTTTACTGAAAAATAAAACAGTGTTGTAACCCTGAGCCGGATTCCCGTCCAAATGTTTGGTGGTCCGAGGAACCCTGAGGAAGGAAACCTCCACAGTATCCATACCAGTGGCAGATGCTGGTCTCTCAAGGAGGGGAAGTTCAATTTCGGCCTACTTCATACTGTACGTAAATTCTACCCGCCGTTCCTTTTTAAGAAAGTGATCTGTGACCCTGTCGTACCAAGAAGGCGTCTTTTCCAGGGATTTGACAAGTGTCCTCTCGATGGCCAGCAGAGCTAGGCGGCTTGAACGGCCTTGGTCCATGGTGTTGGGGGTGTAAGACTTGAGCCATTTTAAACAGGAGAAGCTCCTCTCTACACCTGCGGATGGAGCTCCAATATTTTGCCACTAATGACAATAGTTTGTATACCTGTGTGCATTATAAATGTCTATTTGTTGTTCAATTAAAAACAAACAAAAAACAACAACATTCCAATTACCTGACATTATGTGCAGCTTGCTACGGCGTGAGGCTAGTGCGAAGTGTGTCCGCCTGTGAGTGCTTTGAGACGGTGGAGGGGATCAGCAGCACCCGCTGCTTGGTAGGGACATAAACTGCAGAGTGAAAGAAGTCAGTCTCCAAACACAAAAAAAACACCAGAACTAGAAGCTCTATTTGTCGCTAGTTGTTTTTAACCAAGAAAACGTTGCTAAGAGGATCAGGAAAGTCTCCGGTTCAACTCAGAACAACAGAATGAATATTGAAAAATTCACCCCCGGACATTTGCAACACAAGATCGCTGATTCGCTCATTTCGCTGTCAATCCAAAAGGGAATCGGCCTTAGACAGATCATCCAATCATCATGCACAAGTTGAGCGTCCCGGCCAGCCGAGGCTGGCCCACTGTCCTACAAACCCCCAGAGGCGCTGAGCGTCCGATGGGCGGGACAAAGCCCACCATTTATCCAATGATTCGTCTCGTTTCCCTGCAGCGTATGAACTCTGTGGACGGTCAGCGTCCACACCAGCGTTTTCCAACCTTTTTTGAGCCAAGGCACATTTTTTTCATAGAAAAAATAGAGTCACACCACTAGCAGAAAACGCTAAAAAATTAAACTCCACCAGGTTGTCATGCTTTATTTTTAGTTTGTTGTTGTTTTCCTGTGGGTAGTGTTTTAGTTTCTGTTTTGTGCTGTTGTTTTAGTGGCCCTTCCTGTTTTCTTGTAGCAGTCTCATGTCTTCCTTTGAGCGCTATTCCTCACACCTGCTTTGTTTTCGCAATCAAGACTACTTAAGTTGTGCTGACGCTATCCTTCTTTGTGGGGACATTGATTGTCATGTCATGTACGGAAGTAGTTTGTGGACGCCATCTGCTACACATGCTGTAAGTCTTTGCTGTTGTCCAGCATTACTTTGTAGCCAGTTCAGTTTTAGTTTCGTTCTGCAAAGCCTTCCCTATACTTCAATGCCTTTTTTTAGGGGCACTCGTCTTTTATTTTTGGTTTAAGTGTTAAATACCTTTTTACCTGCCTCCCGCATATTGTGATCACGACAAATCATGTTCCTGGCATCTACAAAGCAATTAGCTACCTGCTGCCACCTACTGATATGGAAAAGTATTCCACGGTTACTCTGCCGAGCTCTAGACAGCACAAACACTCATCAATGGCACATTATAATTACTGGTTTGGAAAAAACCCAAATAGGTGGCAATCTCCCACAGCACACCAGACCGTAACTAACACAATAGCGTGCCACGGCACAGTGGTTGAAAATCACTCGTCTACAGATTAAAGCACCGTGAAGCTGCGGGAAATGAGAGGAAAGCCGTGTCGTAACCAGTGATAAGAAGCTGATTCTGAACAAGAGTACGTAGTAGCGCAAATTGAGTCACTAACATGTACACACAGCACTATATATTTAATCCTTATTTTTTTTTACATTTTAGAGGAAGCTGAGCTTCCCTTGCAGTCTTAGAGCAATCGCCTCTGACCCACACACAGTAAAGGAAAAGGAAAGCAAATAGAACTTATCAACCACTTTTTAATTTAATTACCCTGATTAACGTTTCTACTTCAGCATCTACTATTGACTCTAAATTAGATTTAACGAGTCGACCAAAAAATGCAGGAACTCAGTTAGGACTTTTTTATATTTTAAAATGATGCGCACATACATTAGGACCAAAATTGCCATGAACTCTTTCTACAAACAATCATCATTCCTGCCATGTAACAGATACCAGTGGCAAATTCTCTGTTGCAAAATATTTTTCTTGTCAAGATACGTCTCACATTGTGGAGGGGAGAAAAAAAAATACACAAAGTTGTTGACTGTCATATATTATTCCTGATTCACTTGAACAGTAACCTGCTGTACAAATATAAGGGCAACTAAGGTATTTAAATGTTTCATTTGGAATCCAATACTGCCAGTCAATGGCGCTTTTGAAAGACCACACCTTTCAGGCATAGTTCAGTTTCATAATCTGGCACTATTGACATTCCCCTTTGAATTTTTGGCAGCCAGCAAAATATTTAAAAATATAACAGCTGTTGCTTTATGTGGCAGAGAGTAAAAACTTAGCTGTATTCAAAGTGCTTAATTTAAAGAGAAGCCAACATATTTTCAAATATAGTACTAAATGTTACATCTAATCTAAGACTACATTTTAAAACATCCAAACTTAAAAAACTACGTGTTTTTTTAAGGAAATTGGCACATTAATAGTATAGTCCTTTTTAAGGGGGAGCTTTATTGCAGGGGTATATTTTACATAATACAGTTGAAATAAAACAACTTCCACTTGCTGTGGGTCTGATGTGTGACTTAGCTTAATGGCTAAATGATGACGGCGTTAACGTTGGGCCAGCGGGCCACTATATTGGAGTGGAGGAGGTGCTGAGAATAATTTAATTAAGAGATTTGAGCTTGGTCCATGGGTTGGTGCCGCGCACCTCCAGCGGGGGATTATTGTGAAAAATATGGTTGCACAGTTCTTCCAGAGGTGGTTCAGGATCAGTGGTGGCAAACAGGGCAGCCTCTTCTATCTCCTTCCTCACCTCAACATCGATCTCCTAGGGATCACAAACAGACAGTTGACTTGTGAATAATAGTGCACGTGGACAAAATGCAGAGAACCATGCAGTATTTCAAAGTTGAACTGGTTGCTACCTTGAGCTCCTCCACACTGGCCATGTGGTTGCTGAGCATGCGGTCCTTCAGCAGGGAGATAGGGTCGCTCTTGCTGCGCACTTCCTGGATCTCCTCACGTGTGCGGTAGCTGTGAGGGCAAAGGTTGGTGCAGGGACGTTGTCAGGATGCTCAAGAACAGCGCTTTACTAAATGTGAAACACGTGCAGAAGGAGAGGCACAGTTCTTCTTTCTTTTGTTTTTACCTACGCCAGAGTTGTTTATTCACTGAGCTTTATCCGTCAGTTAACAACATAGCTCAAAAATTAATCGGCCGATTTGGGTTAAACCTTCTAGAAATGTAAGAAAAGGGATAGGGAACAAGTGATTACATTTTGCAGGGGATCTTGATCATTTCTACTATGCTAGCTTATGAAGCTGAACTTCTCTGCTAGCCGTCCCGCCTCCAATCATAGAAACAAAAAGTTGATGACTGACAAGAGGGTAGGCCTGGGAAAATAACACATTTTGCTGGACGACACACGCACAAATTATTGCTGATAAACGATATTGTCCTCATTTTTTGGAGATCAAATTAAGCACTACTGTAATCATAAAATATTAAGGATGTGAGGGTATTGTACAAACAGCGGTATTGCGGTTTCAAGATCAATAAAATTGTGACGTGTGACGGTATCAAACGAAAACTTGGTGAGTGTAGTTGTTTTCTGGCACTTTTGCTTTGGCGGGTCTGAAAATAAACCTAATTTCCCAGAATCCTCTGCCCAGCGCAGCACATTAATGTGGGAACGGGAAGCGCCGTAAAAGTGAGACAAATAGGAAGCACGAAGTAGTAGATAAGAGTAATTTATAATTATTATTATTTTTTTAATCTGTCCGTTTTGAGTTATGTTGCTAACCGACAAAACAAAACCTGGCGAAAACATGACAAGTAATAATGCGCGCCACCTTGGTTTTTTTTTACCAAGGTCCATCATTTTTTAATTAACCTAAATAAACGGAGAAAATAAAATGGGCTCTCTCTGTTTTTAGCAAAAATTGTAATTTCAATAAATATTGAACACATGTGCAGTTTTTCTTCAGTTGGAAAAACTGGGCTGAGTATTTTTTGTTGCCATGAGTTTCCAAAAAAATTGTCCTACTGACCCGTTCGTCTGTGTTAATGGGCTCATCTTGGCCATTCGGTTTGAAGCTGAAATAATCCCACGCCAGGACATTTGCCTGTGCAATCACTCCACCCCCCCAACAATTTGTGTTACCCTGTGGTGCTTCTCATCAGTGATTAGCAAATCTTTGTTGGTGCATCCTGAATTTGTAAGCTAGCAGCCCTCACCACCACCCACAGAGACAAACATAGTGGATGACTGACAAGAGGGTTTACTCTGTTCATTTTATTCTACTATTGATCAAATGCGCTCAGGTGCTAAGATCAATGTACAGAGTGAACCTTCCTTCACCATGTTTGAAAGACGAAGAAAACAAAACAAAGACGTAGCAACTTATTGATGCAAACAAATGATCAAGTTGATATTCATTTATTGATTATCAGCCCAGTCCAACAAAAGAGCTTACTCTATTTATTCAATTCCGCTCTAGAACAAATGCGATTTCGGGCAGATTTTGACTTATCTCTCAGGAAATGTCAGAATAGGGATAAAAAAAACAAGTGCTTGCATTTTGCGGGTGATCTTGATCACCATTTAAAGGGGAACTGCCCTTTTTTTTTTGGTATTTTGCCTATCGTTCATAATCATTATAAGAGACAAGAACACACATGCCTTTTTTGAGGGGATTTTAAAGATGATAAAAAAACACTTGAAAGATGCGTCTAATGGGAGTCACCGTTGTAGCCTTCAAAGCCTCTAAATCAACTTCGAAATATTCAATTAACGTTTTGTATACACACGGCAAGTCTATATATATATATATACTGTATATATATGTAGGTGTGGGAAAAATCACAAGACTACTTCATCTCTACAGAACTGTTTCATGAGGGGTTCCCTCAATCATCAGGAGATTTTTATATATATATATATATATATATATACATATATATATATATATATATTGTAGTAACAGACACGTTCATAACAATATGTAATATGTTCAATATTTACCATATTTTTGTAATTTTGATCAAAAATATGGTAAATGAATTACTTCAGCGCTATAATTTCTGTTTCTATAGCAACACACGTCTGACTTCTGGCAACAAATGTCTGTTCCTACTTTGGGAAACAAACGCGTGTGTGTTTGTGTTCCAATTAATTGCAGACTTGCTAACAGACAACAAAGACGACTAATTTAAAAAAAAATGAGGATGCACAAGCATATAATTTTTAAGTTAAATATAGTGAGGAGGAACTACTGCTTATAGAAGCAAGCACAACGTTGGAGCAGACGGAAGCCGAGAGTGAGGTGAAAGTGGGGCTGGGCGATATAGAAAATTACATTATCATGATATTAGAGTATACATTCTCACGCAGTTGCTTTTAGCTGCTGGCATTACATGACAGGCTCTCCTCGATCTTTCCTGTCTCTCCTCACAGACGAGCGCACTTTCTTACATACGTCACATACTGTCACGTCATACGTCACATACTGTATGTATACGCCCTCGCTCAGCAGAGAGGTAGCAGCATGGGTAACGTTAGCTGTGATGCTAGCGGAGCCATGCGAGTGGTAATACGATACAAAGAAGGTGCCAATCTGGTAACAACTGAAAAACAGCAAGGAGTCCATTGTCTGGTGGTGGATTGGCTTCAAGTGGGAATATGTCTAACAGACAACCGTAATTTGTCAAGTGTGGGCCAAAAGCGTTGCTATAAAAAGTAGCATCACTGCTAATATGTACCATCATTTGAAAACTCACCTGCTAGAGAAAGATGAGAATTTCATAACGTCCGTAGTAACCTACCACATAGCGAAGGACGAATACTATTTTATTTCATATTATGCAGTTCATTTATATTTGACACTTAAAATGTCTCTGACAATCTTGCACTTTCGGTTTTGGAAATGACGTGAATGTTTGTGCCACTGCTTAATAACTGTTTAATAAATACAGTTTTGGTCAATTTACTTAAAGGCCTACTGAAACCCATTACTACCGACCACGCAGTATGATAGTTTATAAATCAATGATGAAATATTAACATTGCAACACATGCCAATACGGCCTTTTTAGTTTACTAAATTGCAATTTTAAAGTTCCCGCAAGTTTCTTGTTGAATACGTCGCGGAATGATGACGCGTACGCGTGACGTCACGGACTGTCAGGAAATATTAGCGCTGCACCAAACACGGCTAAAAGTCGTCTCTGATCATGCCGTAATTACACAGTATTTTGGACATCTGTGTTGCTGAATCTTTTGCAATTTGTTCATTTAATAATGGAGACTATAAAGAACAATGCTGTTGGTGGAAAGCGGTGGATTGCAGCTGTCTTTAGCACCGAGACACAGCCGGTGTTTCTTTGTTTGTTGTGAAGCTTTAACACAGAGCGGTCAAGCGAACATGTTTTCTCTACGTCAACCAGCATGTTTTTGGATGGGGAAATTGTGATATATATCTTACCAGAGAAATCA
The DNA here is from genome assembly GCF_033978795.1 of Nerophis ophidion. Lineage (NCBI taxonomy): Eukaryota > Metazoa > Chordata > Actinopteri > Syngnathiformes > Syngnathidae > Nerophis > Nerophis ophidion. The sequence goes on from NC_084614.1 coordinate 55,039,725, forward strand.
TTGGATTATTCGTCGTCCTGCAGCAGCTGTTTAAAAGGCAGCTGTGAGCTTGGCTCCTCGGCTTCTCTGTGAGACACTTCGTGTTCACCGCAGCCATCCGACCTCGACGTATGTCTTTACAATCTTTAAAATCTCACTAAAACACTATTAAAACAATAAGCAGATAAGGGATCTTCCAGAATTATCCTAGTAAAAGTGTCTATTTACATCTGAATCGCTCACACTCAATATCCTAATTCACAAATCTTTCATCCTCGCTCAAATTAATAGGGAAATTGTCGCTTTCTTGGTCCGAATTGCTCTTACTGCTGGTGGCTCCCATTAAAAACAATGTGAATATGTGTGGAGCCCTGCAACTCGTGACGTCACACGCACATACTTCCGGTAAAGGCAGGGCTTTTCTATTAGCGACCAAAAGTTGGGAACTTTATCGTCGATGTTCTCTACTAAATCCTTTCAGCAAAAATATGGCAATATCGCGAAATGATCAAGTATGACACATAGAATGGACTTGCTAGTCCCGTTTAAATAAGAAAATCTCATTTCAAAAGGCCTTTAATTGTGATTTCCTTCTCTGCATCAAAGTTTAAAAGTAGCATATATTATTGCAGTATGAACAAGAATGTTTTAATGTGGACACATGGAATCATCATACTGCTGTGGTTATATGCATCAAATGTTCATTCAAGGCCAAGGCAAAATATCGAGATATATATCGTACATCAGGATATGGCCTAAAAATATTAAGATATTTAAAAAAAGACCATATCGACCAGCCTTAGGTGAAAGTGACTTTGACATCATAAATGTGGAACTTGGAGCCAAGTTTTTTTTGACAAAAATGGAGTGCTTACCCAAAATAAATAAGAAAAAAACGTCCCAGGACAGCTGAACCAGACTAACAACAGTCCATCGAGTAAGGCCAATCCCAATACACCCCCTCACTCTCTACCACTAGCCCTAACCCACTACCACTACACTTTTGCAATGAACAAAAAGGAGTACAGCTTTGCTAGGTCACTGCATAGTTTACGTTCGGGCACGTAAGACACTGCATAGTTACGTTTGCACATACTTCCCACCGAGAGTTATACCGACACCAATATTTTGGTACCAAAATGTATACTTATATGTATTTTAATACTTTGATACTTTTCAAAATAAAAGCCAACACAAAAAAAATCATTATTGGCTTCATTTTAACAGGGCATTTATGATAAAACTTATGATTAACATATGTTTCTTATTGCACTCAAATAACAATATTAGAAATAAAATTAAAATGTGCGTTAAAACACATGGGCTTTTACTATTGCACTCAAATTACAGTTTACAATTATTCTACATATTGGATAAAGCCTGAAAAAAGTCAAGATTTTTTTTAGAATAGAAGAGAAAGTTGACTTAACGTAGTATTAAATGCTTCATGATTTATGGTTGCCATAATTATGGTTACCTGTGATTTAAGACAAATACAATATTTATTAAACACTGAAAACAAGACTAAAAATACACATAAGACAAGTAGCATGTAAAACACACATTGTACAAGATAAAACACAAATTAAGTGGGAATTTGTTATGAAATTCAGTCAATATAATTGCATTATTTAACATTCCACGGGCGGTTATGACTGCTCTAATAATTTTCAGTAAGCCAACCAGCTGTAATGCGTGTCTCGTATCTACTGTATATGTACACAGGGGAAGCCGTTAACTACATTACCTTCCACGCTTTAATTAAACTCCTTATGCGGGTCTGGATGTTTGTTATTGAAATGTTTACCTAAATTTGAAGTACCAGTTGTAATGCTGTATTGACACATTTGGCAAGGCATGTTTGAAAGCAGTGCAGCACTTCCCTGTTTAAAGCATCACCTTTATGGACAGTTCTGAAGCCCAAATACCTTCATATTGCCTTCGACGCACCCTTTACCTTAACTAGTATTATTGCTGTTATTTATTCATTATTCATTTGGACCATTATTATGATTGTATGCCCTTGGTGTGTGCGTTTTGACTCACACATGCGCCACGCGTCGCTTCAGCAACGTCACCGCCGCACGGTAACACATGTGGATGAAAAATAACTACGGGTGTTTTCCAAAAGGCAGTATAACTTTTTAATTCATTAGTACCACAGTAGTTTATGAGTAACATTGTATTGTACAACACTCTAGTCCCACCATTACACAACGAACCCGACAGCAATCGAATTACCGGCTAAGAGAGTTTTTTTTTGTTTTTTTTTACATTCATCATGCTTCGGTTGATAAATAATTAGAGTCAATGAATGTATTGTCTTAGAAGCTAGCTTATCTCTCGCGATAGTTAGCTTTTAAATCTAATACAAAGGCATTCCAATGTGTTACTATGCTAGAAAAGGAGTTACAAATACGTCATTAAAGCTTGGTTATTATACAGGTTACGAAACGCAAAGAAAGTATTGTTGACAGTTTTGAACACATTTTTAAAGTGATTTAGAAGTATAATGGATTGCTTCCATTAGCTGCATTGCCAGCCACCGTGAACAAGCCGATTTTTAGATGGAATAAAAAAAAAAAACCTTTAGTCTTCTTGTCTCTAATAAGGATTGTGAACAATTGGCAAATATCCCAAAAAGTGCACTTCCCCTTTGAGTTCATAATTTATATTAAAGGATTGTTTTACTATTGGTAGATAAGGCTAACTTTAGCTACATGTAGATGATGACATTCCTCCATCATTTTTAAATACCGACAACGAGAGACGAGACAGAAAATCAGTCAGGACTGAACAGGAAACAAAAGCTAAAGAAAATCAATGTATTGGAGATTTGGAAAGACAAGTCTTATTACATCTACTGTTTCTGACGGGAGGTTTACTGTGCCAAAAACTACCACTGTAGTATTTACTTTTTTGATACGACTAATGTAAGAGTATCGGCAAAGAAACAACAATATGATTTGTACCTGACACCAGGATCGCTCATACTGTGACCGTGGTAGCGGTAAGTCTGAAGTTCCATTAGAACAGGACCCTGGGCAAAGAGCAGGCAACTAAATAAGACAGCTGTTAAAATAAATAAAACATTTTCTGATTCATATAAATGAATATGCTTTTACATACCTTGCCGGCTCGACACAAATCAGCTGCAAAGCGTGTTGCTTCCCGAACACAGAGGATATCCATCCCATCCACCTGAAATCCAACATAGGATTTTGTTGAGAACACACTGCCACCTGCTGACCAAAATATTTAAGCGCGAAAGCCATGTACCCTAAGACCAGAAATGAACTCTCCTCTCTTGAAGTAGTCTGTACTAGCGGCTGCTCGCTCCACAGACGTGCCCATGCCATATCTGTTGTTCTCACAAATAAAAATGAGAGGCAGCTTCCAGAGTGCGGCCATGTTGTACGTCTCAAAAATTTGACCCTGTGGAATACAAAACCGTGTCGCTAAGGTGTAAAAACCTGTGTGGTGTGTATGTGAAAAGGACTACAATAGTTACTAACCTGGTTAGCAGCACCATCACCATACAAACAGACACACAACTCATTGTTGCCCATATAGTTGCAGGCAAGAGCAATACCAGCACCCAATGGAACCTGTGGAGAAGTTACATATGAACATGACACAAGAACATACATTAAAAAGTCAGTAGATTTTGATAAAGTTCCATAAGCACAACAATACAATTACTTTTTACAAACTGATGAGATAGTAAACATTTAAGACATATTACCTGAGCCCCAACAATGCCGTTTCCACCATAGAAATGTTTACAGTACATGTGCATGGAACCTCCTTTTCCCTTTGCAATGCCACCTCTTCTTCCTGCACGTAAAAAAAGAAATGATGAAAGTCTAAGTAAAACATTTTAAATTGTAGTCAGTACTGGTAGTTAAATGTAACGCATGCCCAGTCTCCTTTGAACACATGTCCTCAAATGCCTACTGTTTGAGAGTTAAGTCGGGCAGTGCAGGTCAATGAACTAAAAGCCTCAGCTGTCAACTCACTGTCAAGCACGGCTTTTTAAGTAGGGATGGGCGCCGAAACCTGGTTCCATAATGGCACCGGTGCTGATTTACATGGTAGTAACTTGACCAAAAAAGAAGCAGCTATTAGTGCCTTAATTCGGTGCTAAGTGAATGCAGACTCAGCCAACTGCAAGTGCTTGGTGGTGATATTGTAAAAGTAACATTCTTATAAGTAATGCAGCATCCTAACACTCTTTTCCAAATTTATAGCCAACCTTGACACGCCAACAGCAGCTCTCATAACACCGTTAGGAACACAGCGCGAGCTTAGGCAGTAGTCATGATGACAATAACACACCATTTTTTCATCATGCACCAATGTGGCAAACAAGGTTGCATCCAGGAACTGGAATTTTAAATATCAAACATTACAATTCAAGTAAGTCGTTTTTTGCATGTTCTTTACGTTTTGTATTGCTGTAATAATTATAAAAAATGTATTTCTTATTTTGGGCTTCACGGTGGCAGAGGGGTTAGTGCGTCTGCCTCACAATACGAGGTTCCTGCAGTCCTGGGTTCAAATCCAGGCTCGGGATCTTTCTGTGTGGAGTTTGCATGTTCTCCCCGTGAATGCGTGGGTTCCCTCCGGGTACTCCGGCTTCCTCCCACCTCCAAAGACATGCACCTGGGGATAGGTTGATTGGCAACACTAAATTGGCCCTAGTGTGTGAATGTGAGTGTGAATGTTGTCTGTCTATCTGTGTTGGCCCTGCGATGAGGTGGCGACTTGTCCAGGGTGTACCCCGCCTTCCGCCCGATTGTAGCTGAGATAGGCGCCAGCGCCCCCCGCGACCCCGAAAGGGAATAAGCGGTAGAAAATGGATGGATGGATGGTATTTCTTATTTTTGATTGTATTACTTAGTTAATTTAGATAATTGAACTATTTAAAATTATTTGTCTTTTCAACTAAAATACCATACAATTCTATGAAAATAAAAATGCATTGTTTTTTTGTTTGCATAGTATTTTAGTGTAACAGTAGTCATCCCAAGCAGTGCTAACCAGTGAGCTAAAAGCCACATTGTGCAGCACAGCTCTTCATGCATTAGGAAGTAAAGTTTACATAACATACTATTTATTGCACACCACTAGCTGGCATCCGTTACATACAATATGAATTTTTATTTTTGTACATGTTCAAAAAAACTAAAAAGAAGTTCCGAAGTACTTTCAAATCATGTATTAAACTTTTAGGGATAATTTGAAACCATTGAAAGCAATATAACAACACAGACCGGCCTAAAAAGAGTATCAAAAATTAGTATATACAAGAGGGTAATGGGCAGGAATGTTTCGGGTTTTTGTGTGTGCACTCAACAGTTCTAATACATTTTACACAACATAGAGAATGTAGCCTCACCAGTGAGCTCAGCCATGATCTCCTTCACGGTCCCTCCCCTGGTGTAAGTGTACCCATGGGCACGGTATGCAGTGATCAGGTGGTCTGACAAATTAATTGCTGCTTCAATACCAACAGCACAGGCTTCCTGTGAGGAGGTGAATAAAGTTTGTGATGCTGATAACTCCATGTGTGCAGAAAAAAAAATGTCTACCTGGCCGTCGTACAAGTGACAGAAACCTCTAATGATCTTCTGCTTGTACAGCTGATCTGCTTTAAGCTCCATTCGCCTAATGGTCTGCATGGTGCGATAGTATTGAAGACCCTCATCGCGAGTCATCACCACCTGAGTGGCAGGAGCTTCATCCAGCTTGTGAATGTCGCATTTCTAAGAGGAAAAAGGGGCGTTCATTCTAGTCCTGTACTGGCACGGAAATTGACCAGCACAGCTTTGTATAAAACCAACCTTTATCTCAAAGGTAGCCTGGGTTGTGAAGTCAGCATATGTTCTTGCTGACATGACCACGGCAGCACCCTAGAAAGAGACATACAATGTCTAACGTGTTTATTTGCAATGTCATAAGACACTTTGTAAAACACATTTTAATGTTAATGTTATGCCTATAAGTGTTAATACAAACCTTGTTTCCATATGAGTTGGGAAATTTAGTTAGATGTAAATATAAACGGAATACAATGATTTGCAAATCCTTTTCAACCCATATTCAATTGAATGCACTACAAAGACAAGATATTTGATGTTCAAACTCAATTTTTTTTTTGCAAATAATAATTAACTTAGAATTTCATGGCTGCAACACGTGCCAAAGTAGTTGGGAAAGGGCATGTTCACCACTGTGTTACATCACATTTTCTTTTAACAACACTCAATAAATGTTTGGGAACTGAGGGAACTAATTGTTGAAACTTTGAAAGTGGAATTCTTTCCCATTCTTGCTTGATGTACAGCTTAAGTTGTTCAACAGTCAGGGGTCGTGTTGTCGTATTTTATGCTTCATAATGCGCCACACATTTTCGATGGGAGACATGTCTGGACTGCAGGCGGGCCAGGAAAGTACCCGCATTCTTTTACTACGAAGCCACGCTGTTGTAACACGTGGCTTGGCATTGTTTTTCTGAAATAAGCAGGGACGTCCATGATAACGTTGCTTGGATGACAACATATGTTGCTCCAAAACCTGTATGGACCATTCAGCATTAATGGTGCCTTTACAGATGTGTAAGTTACCCATGCCTTGGGCACTAATACACCTCCATACCAAAACAGATGCTGGCTTTTGAACTTTGCGCCAATAACAATCTGGATAGTTATTTTCCTTTTTGTTCCGGAGGACACCACGTCCACAGTTTCCGAATAAAATTTGAAATGTGCACTCGTCAGACCACTTTTCCACTTTGCATCAGTCCATCTTAGATGAGTTCGGGCCCAGCGAAGCCGGCGGCGTTCCTGGGTCTTGTTGATAAATGGCCCTCCATTTGCATAGTATAGTTTTAACTTGCACTTACAGATGTAGCGACCAACTGTAGTTGCTGACTGGTTTTATGAAGTGTTCCTGAGCCCATGTGGTGGTATCCTTTACACACTGATGTCGGTTTTTGATGCAGTACCGCTTGAGGAATCAAAAGTCCGTAATATTATCGCTTATGTGCAGTGATTTCTCCAGATTGTCTGAACCTTTTTTATGATTTTACGGACCGTAGATGGTAAAATCCCTAAATTCCTTGCAATAGTTCGTGGAGAAATGTTGTTCTAAAACTGTTCGACAATTTGCTTACAAATTGGTGACCCTCGCCCCATCCTTGTTTGTGAATTACTTAGCATTTCATGGGAGCTGCTTTTATACCCAATCATGGCATCCACCTGTTCCCAATTAGCCTGCACACCTGTGGGATGTTCCAAATAAGTGTTTGATGAGCATTCCACAACTTAATCAGTATTTATTGCCACCTTTCCCAACTTCTTTGTCACATGTTGCTGGCATCAAATTTTAAAGTTGATGATTATTTGCAACAAAAAAAAAAGTTTATTAGTTTGAACATCAAATATGTTGTCTTTGTAGCATATTCAACTGAATATGGGTTGAAAAGGATTTGCAAATCATTGTATTCCGTTTATACTGACATCTAACACAATTTCCCAACTCATATGGAAACGGGGTTTTTATTTCTCCATTCCGCATGTACACAGTCAACTATCAAGCGTCTCTAATAAATGTATGTTTTTACTGCCATAGGCGCCGATCCCGCGGGTGCTTCGGGGCCCGAGCACCCACGTGCGATTGATGGCAACTTTCAATCTTTAAAAATAATTATTGAAAAATCTATCTTGTTGTAGTTAATTTTGTGGCGAGTTTGGTCCGTATCACAAAATAATAAAGCCTCAAATCATATGGGATTTTAAATTTTTAATACGCACACCGAGCACCCACTGGCAGAAATGTAGATCGGCTCCTGTTTACTGCTGTCCACCATATTAGATTTGGCACAACCTGTTGAAAATGCATGTTTATGTAAATACTTGTTTTGAAACATTTAAATTTTAGAATGCCAATTCCAGTTTTGCTTTTGTTTCATACAAACCTATAATCGCCGCATGCAATTGATTGATTGATTAACGTAAATGTATCAATGAGGTCAGCACTACAATATAGCGCAGTCCTGTTGTTGTAATATAAATTGTCATTTTCAAACAGATTTACAAAAATTAATTAATTGAAAATACAGTACAAGACACAATTTTTCACGTGTATTCTCAATTACATTAAGCAGGTGTAATATTTTCTGAACTTTCATCTTACTCTTAATAACTTAAAATGTGTTTTATTAACACACGTTGTGTTTACATTCTGTAATATGCACCAGTGGCATGTTGATATTGTTGTAAGCATTTCACCAATCTTGCGCACTTTGCAAATTATACGTCATTTCCATTGTGCGCAAGCAATTTGCATATCGCAAGACGAGATTTAAGACAAGATTTTGTTTGAAAATGGCACAACAGTGCAAATGGATGGTTTGAGGACGGCTGAAGAAGAATTGGCGGAATTCTGCACAGAAAGCTACATCGAACAGAAGAAGAACAGCAAAACAGTCTTCCAACACTGCGTAGATGGCATCAAGTGTTAGGATCAGTAGCCAGAACTTCCAACACAATCAATATATAGCTGGAAGCAATTTCCAAAATTGCCAAAAAGATTGTGCATTATATAAATTACAACCATTGATTTGCAAAATGTGCACCACACATTATTCAAATATATAGCGGGAAGCAATTTGCAAAAAGATTATACAAATGTGCAAAATGCGCATCTCCCATTGGTACTGTGCTTACAACATTTATATGAAGTTACCTACTAAGCCAGTTCATGATCATAACCCATCCATCCATCCATCAATCAATTTCTACCGCTTGTCCCTTTTGGGGTCGCTGGAGCCTATCTCAACTGCATTTGGGCGGAAGGCGGAGTACACCCTGGACACCCTGCAGTCATGATCATAACGTGAAGTACTAGGAGGTCGATCTCTAAGGGTCTGGGGTTGCAAAAAAGACTAGAAAAGGTAATTCAATGTGTTAGATGAACAGTAGCTTGTATTGCTTACAGCCAGTTGTGTTAGCAAATAAGCTACTGTTCGGCCTTACAAGGTCAGGAGAACGCTAGCATGTTTTAGTTTTATGCATGGATATACACAGCTTTAGGCTGAGGTTGTTGAGGCATATGAAAATAAAGGCACTTTAATATGAAAATACTTACATTTTTCTGAGCACACGCCCTAAGCACATTAGATAAAACTGACAGCATATTTCCTGAGCTAGCTTGTTACCGCCCCGCACGGCTACGTCCTTCTGACATGTACTTCCGCTTCTTCTTCTACTGCTATTCCAAAATTAATAACTACGCTCTGCTGCTATCTGCTATTAGCGGTTAAAGTTGGTACGGCAATAGAATAAAACAACACGCCAATAAGACAATACTGTTTATTTGTATGATATTTTTATTTATTTATGTTAAATCAATTAAGAATCATTAAAAATAAGAATCTCGATTCATTCGATTTTTTTTTACACCTTTAATATCTGTATGAAAGTTCCAAAGAGACTCCCACCATTTCCAGGCAATAGTGCGTCACACGGTCATTGCATGCATGCTTACTGGGTACTGCATGAGAGCATCTCTCTCCTACATTCTCACTCAACTCTCGACCTTCATTTGGACCATTTTGCTGCATGCATGCAGGTTGAAATTGTATCCCTCGCCGATGAAAAAGGCCACCGAAGCTGCATAGCGGAGTCACCGCGGCGAGTTTTTGGCCCCTTTCTCACGCAACCATGGATAAAACAGTAGCATCATCCGACACGATGGCAGGTAAATAGTCATGTTCTTCATTTTCAGCTTTTTATTTTATTTTATCGGTGTATTGTTCTGCACGAGGACTTATTGCAGATGACGTCATTGTTTTCATACAGCTGCGTGCTCGATTCAAACAACGCTTGATGATGATGATGATGATGCAGCACAGCCATGCTTTACTTCCGTGTAAACATAACCGAAATGCACGACAGGGACGTCCTCGTTTCCTCCTCAGTGGTTTAATTGTTCTTGAATATGGGTTTGTGCCAACTGGTTATTTAAAAGCAAAACGCACGCGTACGTCGTTATTGCGGTGACGTCATTCAGAGCTTTAAAGGGTCCTAAGTGCATTGATATGTGCAGCCCCTAGGGACTGTATTACTGTGTTTTTTGACGACCACACTAATGGTTGTGGTGATAATGATGATGATGATGATAATGATGATGATGATGATGCTGATTGTTGAAGTCATTGCAAGGCCCTCCACACCCTGAAAGAAAAGAAACATCAGCAGGTCAGTAATCACATTTGCTGTAGCCATGCCAGTGATGTCCAACTCCATGTTATGTCCCAATTCTTTTAAACAGCTTCAACAACTTTTACCACACCCGACTAAGTGTCTTTTATTTGACAGTTTGGGTCCATTTGTTTTCTAGAAACAACAGCAGTGTCTCATTATTATAAAGCACAATGCAAACTGTAATATTAAAAGTTTGGGCAAATTCATGACAGTTTAACCCAGATTGCACATTCATAGAAATGTGCACATACATTTTTAAGGGGATGGTGCTCAAACCACAAAAAAGGTCACCCGTCATAAAATAATAATTAGTATCATGATAAAAATGTGACAGCACCAATATAAACTCAAATGATCAAATTGAATGAAAACAAATCTGTACTGTTCACACATTTTTTTTTTTAACTTTTCTGATGGTTAAAGCATATAAGCAGCATCACACTAATAATATATCACCTGTGTGAAGTCGACCCCGCCCCCAACCCCCAACTTTAATCCAAATCCACAAAACTTGTCCCGATCTTTTGTGCGTCGTTTTTGTTGCAACATTTTTTAGTTTGCGCCTTTACGGTTTTAAGTTATTCTAAAATATAGTTTCTGGCTAACAACGTCATCCAACCCCCACCATGTCCAAATCACCTCAAACGTGTTGCATTTGTTTGTGCTGCAATCTAACTATTATAGTTTTTAAGTTATTAAAGCTTCAGTATTTACAACCAGCCCCCCTACCTTGTCAAAACCTTTTCAAAACCTGTCGTTTGTGCTCCGCAAACATTTTGGGAAAATCTTTGGATGTTCAGGACCAGTTTGGGGCTATTTCGACAAGGGTTGGGTCCAACTTCACACGGATGAATTACACCATCCATCCATCCATCCATTTTCTGCCGCTTATTCCCTTTGGGGTCGCGGGGGGAACTGGTGCCTATCTCAGCTAAGATCGGGCGGAAGGCTGGATACACCCTGGACAAGTCGCCACCTCATCGCAGGACCAACACAGATAGACAGACAACATTCACACTCGCAGTCACACACTAGGGCTAATTTAGTGTTGCCCATCAACCTATCCCCAGGTGCATGTCTTTGGAGGTGGGAGGAAGCCGGAGTACCCGGAGGGAACCCACACATTCACGGGGAGAACATGCAAACTCCACACAGAAAGATCCCAAGGCCGGGATTGAACCCAGGACTACTCAGGACCTTCGTATTGTGAGGCAGATGCACTAACCCCTCTTCCACCGTGAAGCCCTGATTTACACCATGTTAATAAATAAAAAATTATAATAGACCAACAATTTTTGCAACAACAAACGAATGGGACAGGTTTGGGGAGGTTTTTACATAGGTGGGGGTCTAGTTATCATTAATAACGTGTTAAGTACTGGTTAATGTAAAACAAAAAAAAACTAAACTATAAAAGTCATACAAAAAAATTGCAGCACAAATGATTGGGACTGGTTGGGGAAGGTTTTGACAAGTTGTTGGTTCTGAATATTGAAACGTTAGTAACTTAAAAACTACAATAGTTAGACAACAACAAAAATTTCAGCACAAACAAACTCCAGTTGGATGGAACAAGTTTGAGAGAAGCAGATGCGAATTAGAAAGTATTCAGCAGCTAATGTGTAAGCATCATTCAACTGGCTGCGTCATTAATTTAATTATTGTGACCACAATAGGTCTTGCCAAAACAACAAATTCAAAATCATACATCCGTCATAATGTTAGGTATTATCGTTATCTGACTAAGTTGATCATGATCATGATCAATGACTGAAAAGTATGTACTATTATTTGTATCAGATAAATATCGGCCAATAGCTAAGGCTCTAATATCGGCATTGTATCAGTAGTGGAAAAGTTGTATTGGGACATCCCTATAAATATGTATAATTTTTCCAGGAAATTTCACTTATATTGAAACTTTAAACGTCAGTAAACAGCTGAACGAGGCTGTGAGTTATTTTTTCATTTTGTTCAGGAAACATGTTTTCAGCGAGCTGTCTGCCTGATGCTGCGTGTCGGAGGAGATGTACTGTAGGGTGCAGTCGTTTGTGCTGACACTCAGACTACATTATGGGCTTGTGGGCGCCGTGAAACAGTTTGGGGAGGAATTCTTACAATACCTTGAAGGGAATTGATGACTTTCATTATTTCATTCTTAAATAAATGGAAACAATTTCAGCAGAAAAGGTCACTTTTCTCTCGAAGAGCAAACGGGCAGGTGCTTGAGCATCACATCTGTCTGTGCACATACATGCCTGTTGATTCTAAATCATGTTACATTTACACTATAACCTAATATATCTATTGTTTATTTTCCACATTCATCCAAATACTTAAGAATCAATACGATATTACTATGTGTGTTGTGGTATTTCCTGTGTACTGCATAAGCATTGCTGCTGCAACTACTGACATGAACATATGGTATTACCAGACTTGGAGGATGTTAATTAAGTTGTTCAATTGTGTATAAAAAAACAGATAACAGACATGACACAAAACTAGTTACTCCAAATGGCAACTTTCTGGCTTTGAGAAACACTAAAATAAATTTAAAAAAAATACACTGTTGTAGGCAGTAACAGTTTAATTTTTAGATCAAGCAGAGTTAAAATGATGTCATCACTCAATTGTGAGGAAAAAGTATGGAATAACCCTGTAAATTTTCAGTCTGCAGCCGGAGAGGACCCTTCCTATCACGCATGTGCCAGTCTCATTGAGCGGGATATGACCGGTAAGCAGATACCGTTCAGTAAAAATAGCAAAAATTGTAATGAAGAGTAGACTGTTTATTTGCTTCACTAATTAAAAATAACATAACATTTTGAATTGCATCAATGGTAGAAAAAAAGAAGCAGAGATTTATTTAAGAAGGTAGCTAAGGAATTGTAGAATGCCGGATTACTTTGGAGTCCCGAAAAAAATACGAATGAGATGAAAGATAATGAAGCAGGTATATTAAAGGCAAATAATAAAGTGTACACAAACCTCTTCATGCTGCATTTTTTTGCTTTGGATTTAAAACTCCTACCAATCCATAGAGCCTTTTGAATGAACTTTGAGACATTCAAAAGTATTGTTGCCACGGTTTTCATCCAAAAATACAATCGAAAAAACTATTCTGCCCCGTTTCTTTGCATCCGACCCAATACATTCTTGGCGGTAGGGTCATAGCCGTAGCACAATCCAAGATAATTTCCTGATGCTCTCTGTTATTTAACATCAACATAACCATTAGAGACGTAATATTTGTAATCTGCCAATATTACAGCGGAAATCAGTTAAAAGAAGTTGTAAGGATGTCGTAGGGAAAGTAATAGATTTATCTGCGCTAAAATGAAATACCCCCCCCCCCCCCACCCCCCCCCCCCCCACCCCCCATTGTACGGGAAGCACATGGCGTATATGACCAACAGTCGCATTTGAGGGTGTGCATGAACACTTGGACTTCACACGTGGATGGGAAAAAAAAATACAAAAACACAAACTATTTGAGAAATCAGACTAATTTATTGCATGTAGCCGTAGTGATTAACATATAAACAGAAAAGACAAGGTTACAGTTGGTTTGTTACGAAATATGAGAGTGGATCCCAAGGATGCAGAGACGTATTTTGGTTGTAGTAAAGCTCTTCCTTTATTTTGGTGGAAGTGGGACGTAGCCAAAACAAAAGGCGATGGTGGAAATACAAAAACACACCATGAAGAACAACTATATCAAACAACCAAAAATAGAACAGAATGTGCTAGACAAAGCTAGGAACAATACAGTCTGGGAAAAATACCAAACAGGGGTACAAAGTACAAAAATAAGGACGCTAGATGAAGCTAGGATAATTTACTTCAAAAACGAAGTAAAACAAAGAAACAAAATGCTAACTAAAGGCGCTAGACAAGGCTTGGATATAACAGGCAAACCTGAGAGGCGCACAAGACAGACTTGAAAGACTGCTAGTGTGAAGGAGGCCAAGACACATACGAGTTGAAAATTGCAGTGGACACAAAGTTCCGGCACTGACAGGCCATCAGCACCCAGACTAAATAGGCCACCTTTAATCAAGTTCAGGTGTGCAAGATTGCCCAGCGTCAGCTGCACTCCAGACTGTGGGCGAGAGCGAGAGTCAACATGACGTGCAAACCAACACAGAAAAAAAAAGGACAATTCAGTTCACCACAGGGTTAAGAGAAAGCAATCGTGGACTATGGATTACTGGATGAAAGCAATATTCATTGATGAATGTGCATTGGGCCCTGCGATGAGGTGGTGACTTGTCCAGGGTGTACACCGCCTTCCGCCCGAATGCAGCTGAGATAGGCTCCAGCACCCCCCACGACCTCAAAAGGGACAAGCGGTAGAAAATGGATGGGATGGATAGATGAATGTGCATTGGGCAAGTTGATGATGCTGGAACTTTTGTTTGGTGCCGTTCCAAAGAGATGAAGACGACTGCCTGAAGAAAACCTGAACATTTCCACAGTCATTGATAATGTGGGGCTACATGTCATGTAATTGCACTGGGGATGGCTGTCATTACATCTTCAATAAATGCACAACTTTACGTTGATATTTTGGACAATTTTCTTATTCCATCAGTCGAAAAGATGTTTGGGGGTGATGACATCATTTAATAAGATAATGCATCTTTCCATAGAGCAAAAACTTTCCTTGAAGAAAAATGCACAAGGTCAATGTCATGGCCTGCAAATAGTCCGGATCTCCATCCAATTGAAAATCTGTGGTGGAAATTGAAGAAAATGGTCCATGACAAGACTCCAACCTGACAAGCTGTTCCGACATCAGCAATGAGAGAAAATTGGAACAAGATTGATGAAGAGTAGTTTGTCACTTGTTAAGTACATAGACTCAGAGACTGCAAGCTGTTATACAAGCTAGAGGTGGTGCAACAAAATCCAAGTAATGTGTTGGAATGTTTTTCTTTTTTTTCATGATTCCATAATTTTTTTTCCCTGAATTGAATGGTTCCATTTTTTTTTTTACTCTGCTTGATCCAAAAATGAAACTGGTACTGACTACCACAATTTAGAATAGAATAGAATAGAAAGTACTTTATTGATCCCTGGGGGAAATTCAGCACCACAGTTCGCTCACAATAAACAATAATAATAATAAATAATATATGACATATATTACTTATGTATATATATACATATATTTATACTATTCATATAACATATGAATAGTATAAATATATTCTACGTATATTCTACATTTAAGTGAAGTCAAGAAGGAGCATATGCATTATACATGCATCATACAGTCTGATGGCTGTCGGTATGAAGGACCTCCTGTGTCATTCCGAAATTAATTTTCATGATTTATTTGAGTGTTTCTTAAAGCCAGAAAGTGGCCATTTGAAATCACTATAGTTTTGTGTCATGTCAGTTATCTTCTTTTCAAGCAAAATTAAACAGCTTAATTTAACATCCCCTAAGTCTAGTAATTCCATCATTTTACCATGGTATTGAAGTCAATTTCACGGAGGACACACGCCCTAGGGGATCAATAAAGTTATCCAACTGCATCTGTTATGCAATCTTAATGAGATGTGGTAAACTAAATGCATCGAATGAATACAGGTATTAACAGTGATTGTAGTAATACATGTTTTTTATTGTGTATGTGGTTGCAGTGCACAATGAATGTTATTTGGGGGCGGCATGGCGTAGTGGGTAGAGCGGCCGTGCCAGAAACCGGAGGGTTGCAGGTTCGCTTCCCACCTATTAACATCCAAATCGCTGCCATTGTGTCCTTGGGCAGGACACTTCACCCTTGCCCCCGGTGCTGCTCACACTGGTGAATGAATGATGAATGAATGATTGGTGGTGGTCGGAGGGGCCGTCGGCGCAAATTGGCAGCCACGCTTCCGTCAGTCTACCCCAGGGCAGCTGTGGCTACTGATGTAGCTTAACACCACCAAGTGTGAATGAATAATGCGTTCCCACTTCTCTGTGAGTGCTTTGAGTATCTAACAATAGAAAAGCGTGATATAAATCTAATCCATTATTATTATTATTATTTGTAATATTTCAGTCTTCTTAAATTTCATGACGGGGGCAAAATATTAGCAATTGTGCACCATTCCAACAACAACCACAACAATAAACATATTGTTAAAACAGGGCTAGTCAAAGCAAAGCATTATTGCATTTGTAAAGACAACATGTTAGATGTTTGGATGGTTGTTGGATCACATTATTAGTATATCCTACCTTATCCTGACACAAGTATCTAACATCATTTATAAGCCAGAAAAGACGAGAATCATCATACGTTTCTGCCTGCCATTATTATTCTATCCATGTCATGCTTGGCATAGATAGATGAACATTATTTGTAGAAAATGTATTATTTTCAGAACAATTAAGAGAAATTGTATCATTTCTTATGGCACAGTGTGTTGCGATCCGCTGCTGGGATCGTTCCATTTTGTAGTTTTGATTCTTTCCCGTATCAAATTTTGTAGTTTGACTCCTTAGTTCTTGTTTTAGTTCGTTTCCATATCAACGTATTATTTTCACCTGCCGTGGTATCAAGACGCACACCTGTTCTACTAATCACCGTCCTATATAAGCCAGCCTTTTCTGTTCACTCATTCTCGGACTCTAATTTGCTCTCATGCAACAGTTGATGTCTTGTGTTTCATGCTCTTTCTCACTAGCTTCCACGCTAAGCTCTATTTTATTCCTAGCTTTCATGCTAGTCGTTTTGTTTTCCCTTTTTGTGCCAAGTGTTTGTGGTTCTGTTCGTTTTCCTAGCTTTCCATGCTAGCGCTTTTGTTTGCATTTCTGTTTAGCACCAGTGTTTTTGTTCTAACTTGTTTTATTAGTTTAATAAATCCTTTATTTCTTACCTCAAGCTGTGTTCTTGCCCGACGCGTCCACGGAGGAACAAATCCGGCATCGCTATGCCGCACAAGCCTCACACAGTGGTTGGGAATCACTGCAATAGCTTGTGCAGGTGTCCCTAATTAAGTTTCCCATTGATGTAATTGTGACCAACATGACTACTGACTGAGACAGCATCATGACAAGCTTCACGTTTTTTCTGCCCTGCAGTTGCTAAAATGGCACCGCCAACTGCTCCTCTAGTTCCCGACAAGAGAATTGTAACAAACGGCCGCAGCTCACCAGCCAGGACTGGAAAACCAGGTGAGTATTCCTAATCCACACTGCTTGTTTTCAGAAACAAACCCCCAAATTGTTCAATCTTTCTTTCTGCCTTGGTGATGACAGCTCCGGCTAACGTGGAGAAGAAGCCGCTCTTAAATGGATTTGCATCGCCTTCACACTTGGTGGCTCATGTCAGTACCAACCATGTGGGCAAACCAAGTAAGTGTCACTCTGTTGTTTAAAAGAGATTTTTCTTTCTGTTTGAATTGTTTTCCTCTTGTTTGTCCATCCTTCAGTGGTCGAAGGTTTCTTGAAGACAGACGACAGGATGCGTTTAGCCAAAGAGAGACGAGAGGAGAGGGAGAGAAACCTTGGTAAGTAATTGAGCTTCTTTTAGTGCGCAAAAGTTTTTTATTTTAGTCTGAAAGGGTTTAGATTGTTCATCCTGGCGTGCTTGATTGCATGGCTTTGCCAGTGAAATGTTCCAGGGGATTTCACTGGCTTGCTGATGTGATGAGCTGTGTCAGAGCAGAGTCTGACCTCCTCGCATACAGTAGAGCGCAAATGTGGGTCTCCTACTCACAGATAGTCGAGACGTTGCCTCACAATGACAGTCATTCACTGACCTAAAATGACTAAAGAAGGAATGAAATGAGGATATAACGCTGTTTAACACGTCACAGCTAAACATAGTTGCTTAAAAAGTGAAGTGCATATTTAAAATAGTTTTATGTATCATTGCATGGTTTTGTTTTGACTTCTGTCGAGCAAAAGTGTGATCAAAGTACAAATTCAACTACTATGGTTAAAGTTAACAACTAGGGGCCTGATTTACTAAAGAAAGGTTTGTGTGCACTAAAATATGAGCAAACTTAATAGCACATGCAAAGCTGATCTACTAAACGTGTGCAAAGTGGATTGTGTCTGTTAAGTGAGCAGATTAAGCCATGCAATCAATTTTGCGTCTATGTCTTCATTAACATGAAAAAAAATATGCTGATAATCAAAATGCCACAATACTGGGAGGAGAAAATGCAAATATATTATACAGCACACGCGATGTGATCTATCAATACTCATCACCGTTTTGGAGCACTATTTTGTGTTTTGCGTACCACGACTGAAAAGGACTTTCAAACTGACACAGACGCACATAGCTGTGAGAGAGGAATATTTGTGCTGGTCAATAGATAAAGAATCCTTTGTCCTATGTGTACATTTCATCGTATTTGGACGGTCAGAAATAAAACATATTAGACAGAATGTTTATTCAGCAACATCCTTTTATAATTCCATAACAACTGGATGACTCACGGTGCTGATTAAACAAATTGAATTGATGCGTTTTGGTGTCATTTGATATTTTTCTAATGACGTTCGTTATTTCACATAGACTATATAATATTAACATATATCCTATATGATAAAACATTCTTTAAGTATGCATTGTTTTTGTCTTGGGCACAGTGTAGTGCAGCCTCCCTCCCATGCACCTTCAGCAGTTAAAAAAAATAAAATGAAACAAAACTGGTGTCAATGTAGATGCACTGCACGACTGCTTGTAAAATGTCCATAAAAAGTGGTAGATGTTTCCTGCATGTTTGAAAATGTAGCGAAAAGTCACAGGTAGGAACATGGATGTAGTGTAAATGAGTGTGTCCGTAATGATGACCCGTATATATATTACACGAAAATGTTCATTTAAATAAGGCGGCCTGCACCACTTTTTAAATGCTCACGCAGTCTTAGTAGATGCCACGCAAAACGCCAAATTATAGTACATGCTATTTTATAGATTGCACACACTGTTTAGCACAAGAATATTACATATATGTTATATTTTATATTGCTACAATTGTACATTTTTAGTTTACTTTATACAAGCATTATAAATTCCATCCTTACCATTTCCATCCTTTTGTAACTGAGCTACTGTGTGGAACAATTTCCTTTGTGGATCAACAAAGTTTTGTCTAAGTCTAAGTATTTATCCATCCATCCATCTTCTTCTGCTTATCTGAAGTTGTGTCGTGGGGGCAGCAGCCTAAGCAAAAAAGCCCAGACTTCCTTTTCTCCAGCCACTTCGTCCAGCTCTTCCTTGCAGATCCCAAGGCATTTCCAGACCTACTGGGAGACAGAGTCTCTCCATCGTGTCCTGGGTCTTCCCCGTGGTCTACTACTGGTCGGAAGCGCACTAAACACCTCCCCAGGGAGGCTTTGGGGGTCATTCTGACCAGATGCCCGAGCCACCTTATCTGGCTCCTCTCAATGTGGAGGAGCAGCGGCTTTACAATGAGCTCCTCCCGAAAGAGAGCGCTTCTCACCCTCTCTCTAAGAGAGAGTGCGACGGAGGAAACTCATTTTGGCCGCTTGTACCCATAATCTTAGCCTTTTGGTCATAACCCAAAATTCATGACAATAGGTGAGAATAGGGATGTAGATCGACCAGTAAATTGAGAGCTTTGCTTTTTACACCACAACGGAACTCTGATGCAGACCCTGCAAGGTATTTAGACCTTAGTAAATTAGGCTTTATTATCCCACTAGGCATCCCTTACTTGTGAATATGTATTATAAAAAAAGTAGATTACAACAAAAATATTACTTCAAAATGAAACTATAAACTCCTCTCGGAACCAGCGTCCTCTGCAGTGTATATTGGTTTTTGTGTTTTTTAATTTTCGTGAAAAATTTTACAGGATGCTGGTTCTCAGGCGGTCATATGGGTTAAATGAGTGTCTCTCAGTATTTACACAAACTACATATATTTTATTGACCCAAATGTAAAACTTTGTTTCCTCTGGAAAAAGTCTAAGAAGGACAAATTGTCTTACGGTGTATTTGGGGAGTCTAATATCTACAAAGGGCTTCACGGTGGCAAAAGGGTTAGTGCGTCTGCCTCACAATACGAACATCCTGCAGTCCTGGGTTCAATCCCAGGCTCGGGATCTTTCTGTGTGGAGTTTGCATGTTCTCCCCGTGAATGCGTGGGTTCCCTCCGGGTACTCCGGCTTCCTCCCACTTCCAAAGACATGCACCTGGGGATAGGTTGATTGGCAACACTAAATTGGCCCTAGTGTGTGAATGTGAGTGTGAATGTTGTCCGTCTATCTGTGTTGGCCCTGCGATGAGGTGGCGACTTGTCCAGGGTGTACCCCGCCTTCCGCCCGATTGTAGCTGAGATAGGCGCCAGCACCGTCCGTGACCCCAGAAGGGAATAAGCGATAGAAAATGGATGGATAATATCTACAAACCAACAGAGGGTCCCCACACGTCCTGGAAAACGTCTCACCAATTTTCCAGTCATGGATAACATACACTGTTAAAAATAGTCAGGAGATTTTACGGTAAAAAAAATTGGCAGTTCAGTTACCATCATTTTGTCATAAAAATAACAGTCGTACCATTTTTAATTTACAGGAGTGCTCTGTGAAAAAAGTGACTGACTGTCAATTTTAAGATAAAAAAAAATGTGAAGCTCAGTCACCTGAATTTGACCTTAAAATAAAAATGGTGCCATATTTTACTTTACAGTAATGCACTGTAAAAAAAAAAAGAAAGAAAAAACTGTAGATTTTAAGGTGAAAACGTTGGCAGCTTAGTTTCCTGAATTTTACTAATAAAATATAAGTGGTACACACGCACCCTTGATTTGATGGTAAATATACTTTCAGCTCATTTTATGTCAAAATTATGATGACTGAGCTGCCAGTTTTTCACTATAAAATTGACAAATTTTGTTTTACTGTGTAAAGAAAATTACAAAAAAGGTCAAATGGCCTGGAAAATCCTCATGGAAAAGTACTTACCGGTATCTTCCGCTGCCCTCTTTTGTTTTATATGAACTTTTTTGCCCTGCAGTATAACATTTTATTTTGATATTAACTTGTTTTATGACAATTTATGGTTTGCCTAGCTATTTTGGCAGAAATCTTGACTTTTGTTATGTTGGAGAAATGCAGGTGTCTGATGTGAAATTGTGTTTTAGTGGTTTATTAAAAAATACCGCATGAAAACATTTCTCACAGGAAGTGCAGGAGAGAAAGTAAGAGTAAAGAGAAAGATGATTTGAAAATTGCTGAACACTGCAACTCCACTTTGTCATGCTAATGATGTTGTGCTACACTTTAATTTGTTGGTGTGTCTGCAATTATATATGATACATTTTTCCATCCATCCTTTTTTTACAGCTTGTCCGTGTCAGGGTCATTTAGGTTTTCATTGCAGAGGGGTTAGTGCATCTGCCTCACAATATGAAGGTCCTGAGTAGTCCTTGGTTCAATCCCAGGCTCGGGATCTTTCTGTGTGGCGTTTTCATGTTCTCCCCTGACTGCGTGGGTTCCATCCGGGTACTCCAGCTTCTTCCCACTTCCAAAGACATGCAACTGGGGATAGGTTGATTGGCAACACTAAATTGGCCCTAGTGTGTGAATGTGAGTGTGGATGTTTTCTGTCTATCTGTTTTGGCCCTGCCATAAGGTGGCGACATGTCCAGGGTGTACCCTGCCTTCCGCCTGAATGCAGCTGAGATAGGCTCCAGCGACCCCAAAAGGGACAAGCGGTAGAAAATGGATGGATGGATAAATAAATGGCACTGTCTGAGTCATAAAACAGAAACAATCTCGGTACAATGAAAGTTACAACTGTAAAAAAGAACACTGCTGTACCAAGGATCAGGGGTATGAGTGTTTAGTAGTCTACAATGATAACTTGTCTTTGTAGCGGTTGAAAATATCTAGGGAAAAATTATGGGCAAAAATTTCAGGGAAAATAGCTGTAACTTTGCAACACCCGCTACCAATCACTTCTCCCAAAGTCAGTCTAAATGTTGTTTCCCATCAAGTGACCTGGAGACAGTTCTTCTGCGAAATGTAAGATATTGTTGATCAGTGAAGCAGAGTCAACTGTTGAGCAGCTAAACAACACAATGTATTTTTATTACTGCAATCAATTATCTTGTCTTGAAAAATATTAGTCTAAAAACTGGTCTTGATCTACAAAGTTTGTAGAAGGATCATCTTATACTAAGGTCGTCCTATATTCTGGTCAATAAGTTCAGTATTTAAATCACTGTCTCATTCCCTTGTGGTGTATTGGTACGTTTTCTGCCTTTAGCGGAAGGAGGCGTGAATTTGATTCCTGGCTGGGGTTGTGTCTGATTTAAAAACTAAACCAAAAAGCGTTATGGAAATTTCTCGTGGCGACGCCAAATAGGAAAAAAGGCGAAAAACAACATACAGAAAGTATTATTGAATCAAGAGTTGTCGCACAGCTGTTGAGCAGCTATTAACAAAATATTTAGATTTTCTATCTAATTTAAAAAAAAAGTGATTTTCTTTATTTTTATATCCCTGATTTTGTCTTAAAAAGAAGGATTTTGAAGAAGATGTGTCATATTATATTCAGAGTCGTCTTATATTTGGGTCAATCCGGTATCAATGAGTCAGAGTGATGGAAACATTTGTCAACAACTGAGATCAAGCGGTAAAAAATGGAAAGATGGATGAAATATTTTTCCAAACAAAATCATCTGCAAGAAGAGAAATCGTCTTATATTTAGGTCAACATGGTTTTTTGAGAATGACGCAGGTGTATTGTGTGTATGTTTAAATCAGGGTCCTCAAACTATTTGACTCATGGGCTGCAAAAATGTGTGTGTGGGTGTGTGTGTGCGCGCGTGTGTGTGTATATATATATATATATATATATATATATATATATATATGACGTCACGTTATCGATGGGAAAATGCATTTTTAGACAATATGAGTTGCCTGAGCGACTAAGGGACACAGAGAGTAACAAGCGGCAGAAAATGGATTAGAAACGAAAGTTAAAAAAAAAATAATGATTTCAATTATTTTATTTTTTTTTATTTTTTTTAACTTGGGACATTCCGTGGGCCAAATTTTGAACGCTGGCGGGCCGGATCCGGCCGTAGTTTTGGGACCCCTGGTTTAAATAAATCTCATTGATGTTTTTTTGTGGTTCATGTTCAGGAATCTACAAGAGAAGCTGAGAAGCAAAACACCACTTGTGTGGGTTTTTTTAGGAAGCCATCAGTAACCAGTAGATTCTTGTTTCTTTCAGCGGCCCGAGAGCAACTGATCAGGGAGAAGGAGCGGCGATCTCAGCTGCAGTATGAGCGCACGGTGGAGGAGCGCTGGAAGCGTCTTGAGGAGCAGAAGCACAAAGAAGAGCTCCGCAGGGCCGCGGTGGAAGAGAAGCGAAGGCAGCAGATGGAAGACGAGAGGGTCAGCTGAGTCCAGATCCGTCTACTAATCACGCTCTGCTCTCACTATATGTCGTTAACGTCACCTGTATGATTTGTATTTAAGTGTCTCTCTTTATGTTCAAAATGACCAA
The DNA here is from genome assembly GCF_033978795.1 of Nerophis ophidion. Classification (NCBI taxonomy): domain Eukaryota; kingdom Metazoa; phylum Chordata; class Actinopteri; order Syngnathiformes; family Syngnathidae; genus Nerophis; species Nerophis ophidion. Next base: position 55,063,475 of record NC_084614.1, read on the forward strand.
ATATAAGCTGATTGTATGATGAAGAAAAGGTTGGATGACAAAAAAACAAACGCTTTTCTATGATGCATTCAGGAGCGGCTGAAGGCCCTGATGAGACGCTCTCTAGAGCGCAGCCTACACCTGGAGCACAGACACAAACGCTGGAGCAGAGGCTACCCTGCAGGAGCAGGTAAGATCTGAAGCTAAGACAGGGTATGGAGGAAGCATATACATTAGAGTGTGTATGCAGTCTTTAGCCACAACATTAGGTACACAATCTCATGTGAGCATTAGAGCTTCATGGACACAGACTGACTCCCCCTTCCTATCGTGGCCTTCCTCACCCTCATGGGCACAACTACCTACTTTAGAAGGGGTAACAGGTGCCCTCCTAAATCTTTTTTTTCCATCACTGGTCCAGAGTTGACGGGCGTGTGTGTGCGTGTTTGTGCGTATAAAAGAGAACGGCGAGAGGAAAAGTGTCTCAGTGACTGTCTTTTACACATGCATCACATTTATCAGCTGTAAATAAACGGCACCCCTATGCGGCGTATACTAGCCCGGCAGGTACAAGTCATTGTTACGGTGTTGATTATTCACACATGTCCTCTGAAACTGACTTTGAAACAAAGTTGCTAAATACTTGTATTTGTAAAGTGAGACAATGTTGATGTCTAACTGTGGAACCATGTTGTTGGTTAGAAAACGACCACATTTTAACGGTCAATTCAACGTCACAACCTGACATTGAATAGACGTCATCAAAAAGCATGATGTTTTAACGTTGTATTTGTGTTGTAGAATATTGGTTAGGAAATTACCAAAATTCAATTGTCAAATCAACGTCAGAAACCAAAATTGATTAAATGTTTTTAAAAGAATGTTGTTCCAAAGTTAAATTAGAATTTTCACAACGACGACCTATTTTAACAGATTCTCGATGTTTTAATGTGTTGTGCCTGCTGTGAGGGGTACTCACGCAAAAAAAAAAAAAAAAAAAAAAAAAAATTATATATATATATATATATATGTATATATATATGTGCACGGTGGAAGAGGGGTTAGTGCGTCTGCCTCACAATACGAAGGTCCTGAGTAGTCTTGGGTTCTATCCCGGGCTCGGGATCTTTCTGTGTGGAGTTTGCATGTCCTCCCTGTGACTGCGTGGGTTCCCTTCAGGTACTCCGGCTTCATCCCACCTCCAAAGACATGCACGTGGGGATAGGTTGATTGGCAACACTAAATTGGCCCTAGTGTGTGAATGTGAGTGTGAATGTTGTCTGTCTATCTGTGTTGGCCCTGTGATGAGGTGGCGGAGTGTAGCTGAGATAGGCACCAGTGCCCCCCGCTACCCAAAAAGGGCATAAGCGGTAGAAAATGGATGGAGACATATATATATATATATATATATATATATATATATATATATATATATATATATATATATATATATATATATATATATATATATATATATATATATATATATATATATATATATATAGATAGATAGATAGATAGATAGATAGATAGATAGATAGATAGATAGATATTTCATACTTGTATTTTTTTTATTTTTTAAGATTTAATTTAAAAAAGTTTTTTTAGGTCATCTCTACGGTGGCCAACAAGGGCAAACATGCAGCGACGTCAAAAACACACACAATTCCCCAAAATACATGCAATACAGGGAAAACCCAACAGAAGTACAATGAAACCGGAAGTTGTCATGTTAAAGTAAGTAGGGGATTCATATGGCCCCACTCGTCATGGTTTACCTGACACATGAAACGTGACAAATTGGGATCCACTTCAGCTGCCAGATGGAAGTAAAGTGTTAAATATTTTAAAATGTGTTGCTATATAGAGTGGCGATTGCCATCGTTTTTAGCAGACTGCATTGTAAAATGAATAACCCTTACCTTCCTCCCACGTAAGATCCACCTAGGAATGGGGCCATATGAATCCCTTCCCTACTTTACTAGTACAAACCCTGTGTCCATATGAGTTGGGAAATTGTGTTAGATGTAAATATAAACGGAATACAATGATTTGCAAATCCTTTTCAACCCATATGCAATTGAAAGCACTACAAAGACGAGATATTTGATGTTCAAACTCATAGACTTAATTTTTTTTTGCAAATAATAATTTACTTAGAATTTCATGGCTGCAACATTTATCAAAGAAGTTGAGAAAGCGCATGTTCACCACTGTTACATCACCTTTTCTTTTAACAACACTCAATAAACGTTTGGGAACTGAGGGAACTAATTGTTGAAGCTTTGAAAGTGGAATTCTTTCCCTGTCTTGTTTTATGTAGAGCTTCAGTCGTTCAACAGTCCGGGGTCTCTGCTGTCGTATTTTACGCTTCATAATGTGCCACACATTTTCGATGGTAGACATGTCTGGACTACAGACTCTTTTACTACGAAGCCACGCTGTTGTAACATGTGGCTTGGCATTGTTTTGCTGAAATAAGCAGGGGGGTCCATGATAACGTTGCTTGGATGACAACATACTGTATGTTGCTCCAAAACCTGTATGGACCATTCAGCATTAATGGTGCCTTCACAGATGTGTAAGTTACCCATGCCTTGGGCACTAATACACCTCCATACATCACATACTGTATGCTGGCTTTTGAACTTTGCGCCTATAACAATCCGGATGGTTATTTTCCTCTTTGTTCCGGAGGACACCACGTCCACAGTTTCCAAATGTAAGTTGAAATGTGGACTCGTCAGACCACAGAACACTTTTCCACTTTGCATCAGTCCATCTTAGATGAGCTCGGGCCCAGCGAAGCTGGCGGCGTTCCTGGGTGTTGTTGATAAATGGCTTTCACTTTTTATAGTAGTTTTAACTTGCACTTACAGATGTAGCGACCAACTGTAGTTACTGAAAGTGGTTTTATGAAGTGTTCCTGAGCCCATGTGGTGATATCCTTTACACACTGATGTCAGTTTTTGACGCAGTACCGCCTGAAGGATCAAAGGCCCGTGATATCATTGCTTACATGCAGTTTATTTTCCAGATTGTCTGAACCTTTTGATGATTTTACGGACTGTAGATGGTAAAATCCCTAAACTCCTTGCAATAGCTCGTTGAGAAATGTTCTAAAAGTGTTTGACAATTTGCTCACAAAGTGGTGACCCTCGCCCCATCCTTGTTTGTGAATTACTTAATATTTCATGGAAGCTGCTTTTATACCCAATCATGGCACCCACCTGTTCCCAATTAGCCTGCACACCTGTGGGATGTTCCGAATAAGTGTTTGATGAGCATTCCTCAACTTAATCAGTGTTTATTGCCACCTTTCCCAACTTCGTTGTCATCAAATTCTAAAGTTAATGATTATTTGCAAAAAAAAATGTTTATCAATTTTAACATCAGATATGTTGTCTTTGTAGCATATTCAACTGAATACGGGTTGAAAATGATTTGCAAATAATTGTATTCCGTTTATATTTACATATAACACAATTTCCCAACTCATATGGAACTGGGGTTTGTAAATACAGTAAGCCCCATTGATATGAATATGTAAATGCCGCCTCTGATCATCTGTTTGTTGGAACAATTTCAACTTGACCGCCATGTTGAGCAGGGGGAAGTTGCGTCTATTTACTACATTATTCAACTGAGATAGATTTCAATGATTACAATTGTAGTACTAGTCAGATGCATACCAGTCTGATTGGTCTGATGAAACTTCTGCTCAAGATGTTGGCCGTGTTGATGTTGTCAGAAGCTGGAAACGCAGCTTAGTGGCGTGACACCAAAGACGCTGAGACCGGAAGGCAGATGGTGAGTAAAAAGAATAATATTTATTATAAACAGAAAACTTGCCCACAAAAGCAGTGGAGAAAAGAACAAAAGCAGGTGAGTGCAAAAGAGAACGCACAAGTCACGGAAATTATTTAGTTGTTTTTTTTTAGTTTCGTAATTTTCATTTGTATTTTTTGTGTTGACCCCGGATGTAAAATTATTCTGGCATTGCAGGCAGGGTCGGAGAAAAAACGGGGACTGATTGGCAATCAGGTGCAGGTGTCTCCTGGTTGCCAATCAGTTAGCAGGTGCGCATGGCACCAGAAAGGGAACATTAAAAAATAGGGGCACAGGACAGGAAGTAAGGTACCACACCGAGAGAAAAAACAAACAAAAGTGCAAGCACAGTTACAAGGATGCAACTGTCTGGAGGGGGCACCTAAGTATTCATATCTTTGAGTAATGGTGCCTTCCATTAACTTTGGAAGTTGGAAGTCAAAGCTGGTATTGACGTCAAAGCCGAATTTAATTGATTAGGATTGATTTCCGAGGTCGTCAATCAGGATTGCCACATCTACGAAACCTCTTCCTATGCTAGCCTTATCTGAAAATAAACTACTTATGTATAAATACAGTATGCAGTCCATCCGCAACCTTCAAACACGGAGGATGCAGAGGAAAAAAAGACGGCGTTGCTAGCAATGAAGAATGCATAAAATTCATCACAAAATTTAATTTACACGACAGTAGCATTACCATATACAAACGCCCAACAATACATTTGTCTATGGCTGATTTAAAGCGACACAACATAGTCAGAAGTGCTAATAATGGCTATTGTAGAAGCTTATTTTATTGTTTATTAGGTGTGTCGTAAAAAATCGATTCGAATACGAATCGAATACGTTGTGCGTTTCAGAATCGATTCTCATTTTTTAAAAATCGATTATTTTTTATTTTTTATCAATCCAACAAACCAATACACAGCAATACCATAACAATGCAATCCAATTCACAAACCAAACCTGACCCAGCAACACTCAGAACTGCAATAAACAGAGCAATTGAGAGAAGACACAAACACAACACAGAACAAACTAAAAGTAGTGAAACAAAAATGAATATTATCAACAATATCAATATTAGTTATAAGTTCCGCATAGCAGTGATTAAAAATCCCTCATTGACATTATCATTAGACATTTATACAAATTAAAAAAACGAACAATAGTAAAAACGAACAATAGTGTCACAGTGGCTTACACTTGCATCACATCTCATAAGCTTGACAACACACTGTGTCCAATATTTTCACAAAGATAAAATAAGTCGTATTTTTGGTTCGTTTAATAGTTAAAACAAATTTACATTATTGCAATCAGTTGATAAAACACTGTCCTTTACAATTATAAAACCTTTTTAAAAAAAAAAAATCTACTTCTCTGCCTGCATGTCAGCAGACTGGGGTAGATCCTGCTGAAATCCTGATTGTAGCTGAGATAGGCGCCAGCGCCCCCCGCAACCCCGAAAGGGAATAAGCGGTAGAAAATGGATGGATGGATGAATGAATACAGAATCGTTTTGAATTGGAAAAATATCGTTTTGAATCGAGAATCGAATCGAATCGAAAAAATCGATGTATTATCGAATCGTGACCCCAAGAATCGATATTGAATCTAATCGTGGGACACCCAAAGATTCGCAGCCCTATTGTTTATACTCAAAGCTGCCATCTTTGAAGCCAACTCAGGGGTGGTGAGGACTCTCTGACTTTTTGAGTAGAAAATCCAACCTCGGGGGGTTTTCCAGTTGAAATTTCTAACTATATGAATTCGGAAATTCTGACTTTCCAGTGCTAATGGAACGTGCCGTAAGCCCTGATATGGTTATACAAATACATGAGCGGGATGCCCAGAAGAAAGTTGGTGGAAAGAAAAGGTAAATTTTCCCTACTTTTTAAACAGTAGGAGTTTAACGCGTGTGCTTAAGGGGTTTGTGTGTGTTTCGGACTTTGCCGCGTATTGCCCGCACTTGTGTGTTGTCTTATGTAAAGTTGCATGTGTTTTTGGGGTTTGCGTTTGTATGTTTTTGGGCATGAGGAGGAATGAGTGTGCTCTTGATCCGCTCAGAGACAGAGTGGAGTGGCATATCTGCACTGTGTAGCACAAACTACTGCATGAGGTTCACACAAAAACATGATCCACACAGATTGGCACATCAAAGTATGGTTGCATGAAAAATGTTTGCACAGCATCCAAGCAGGTATCTAAACTCTCCTCCGGGTCTGAACATCTGGATGAGGACGAATGGGATGAAATGTTCATAATGCTGTGCTCTGCTCCACCTGCTGACTTTAGGTGACAGTGAGAATGCACCGCTCTCTTTCTCTGCTGCCTCCGCCCTTTCCCATGGCCTTGCCTCCCCTCTTCCTGCTGTCAGCGAATCCGGTAATGTTTAGCTCTCCTCTCCTCCACCGCTCCTCTACTCCTAAATCAATCTCTTCCCAAATTAGGTTTGCATTTGTTTGTAAGTGAGTGGGTTTTGAATGTTCCCTCGAACAAAGGCAAACCAATATAATGCTTGCATGTTGCTGTTTATTTTGAAAAAAAAGTGTATAATTTGTTATAACACTACGTAAGTATTGGCTTATTTGCAGTTATATCATCATAATATTTTACCACGATGAAAATAACTTTCAATCTTCAATTTTATGGACAATCTAATGACCTTCACTAGAAATGCTGTATAGCAGGGATCACCAACGCGGTGCCCGCGGGCACCAGGTAGCCTGTAAGGACCAGATGAGTAGCCCACTGGCCTGTTCTAAAAATAGCTCAAATAGCAGCACTTGCCACCAGTGAGCTTCCTCTATTTTTTAAATTGTATTTATTTACTAGCACGCTGGTCTCGCTTTGCTCGACATTTTTAATTATAAGAGAGACAAAACTCAAATAGAATTTGAAAATCCAAGAAAATATTTTAAAGACTTGGTCTTCACTTCAAATTCATTTATTTTTCTTACTTTGCTTTTTATAACTTTCAGAAAGACAATTTTAGAGAAAAAAAATACAACCCTAAAAATGTTTCCAGGATTTTTAAACACATATACCTTTTTACCTTTTAAATTCCTTCCTCTTCTTTCCTGACAATTTAAATCAAAGTTCCAGTAAATGTATTTGTTTTATTGTAAATAATAATAAATACATTTTAATTTAATTCTTCATTTTAGCTTCTGTTTTTTCGACAAAGAATGTTTGTGAAATATTTCTTCAAACTTATTATGATTAAAATTTAAAAGCAATTATTCTGGCAAATCTAGAAGAAATAATGATTTGTCTTTGTGAGAAATATAGCTTGGTCCATTTTGATATATATTCTAACAAAGTGCAGATTGGATTTTAACCTATTCAAAACATGTCATCAAAATTTAAAAATTAATCTTAATCAGTAATAATTACTAATGATGTTCCATAAATTCTTTTTTTTTTTCAAAAAGATTCGAATTAGCTAGTTTTTATCTTCATTTTTTTCGGTTGAATTTTAAAGAGTCGAAATTGAAGATAAACTATGTTTCCAAATTAAATTTTCATTTTTTTCGGGTTTTCTCCTCTTTTAAACCGTTCAATTGTAAGTGTTTTTTTCATCTTTTATTCTCTACAAAAAACTTTCCGTAAAAGGAAAAAAAATGTACGACGGAATGACAGACAGAAATACCCATTTTATATATATATATATATATATATATATATATATATATGTATATATATATTTTTAAAATGGGTATTTCTGTCTGTCTGCCAGAAATAGCCAATTTGCTCAATTTACCTTTAAAATGTACGACGGAATGACAGACAGAAATACCCATTTTATATATATATATAAAATGGGTATTTCTGTCTGTCATTCCGGGTATCTCTGTCTGTCATATATATATATATATATATATATATATATATATATATATATATATATATATATACATATATAATGGGTATTTCTGTCTGTCATTCCGTCGTACATTTTAAAGGTAAAATTGTGAGGGATATATATATATATATATATATATATATATATATATATATAAAATGGGTATTTCTGTCTGTCATTCCGTCATACATTTTAAAGGTAAATTGAGCAAATTGGCTATTTCTGGCAATTTATTTAAGTGTGTTTCAAACTGGTAGCCCTTCGCATTAATCAGTACCCAAGAAGTAGCTCTAGGTTTCAAAAAGGTTGGTGACCCCTGCTGTATAGAATATATGCTTTTACAAAGTTAAGAAAGCTCTTGTAAATTGAAAGTGAAGTACACAAAAAATTTTGAGTACATGTACTGTTATGATCTTGGTAATGTTTAATGATGCCTGTTATGTGGTTTGTCTTTGCATTGCATATCTAAGATTTTTAATTTTCCTGAAGGAACTCTCCTGAAGGAATCAATAAAGTACTATCTATCTAGTACTATCTATGTTCCTTTCTCTTGATTGTTTAAATGGATGTCTGGATCTTGCTGGCTGCAAAACAATTTTACCTTTGGGTACTAATAAAGTTACCTAACCAAACCCAACCTAAAAGTGACTACATCCCTCACATTTTAGAAACACTTAAAATATCTTAAAGGACAATCATAGAAATTAAACTTGGAAATGACACAGAGCCTGAGGATCTACTAAAGGTTTGCGTGTATTAAAACATGTGCAAACTTGATAGCGCATGCTAAGCTAATCTACTAAACTTGTGAGCAGAGGACTGTGTCTCTTAAATGAGCAAAAAAGAGAGTCACATCCACATAGTGTGTCCGTCTTCACAAACATGCAGAATATATGCTGATTATCAGAACGGCCACAATACTGGAAGGAGATATAAATATAATAATTTAGCGCTCGCAATGTGATTTATCAAGACTAATAAGGGTGGGCAACTGGAGTGGTTTGTCTATATTTAGCACGTCTGGAATGTCCATGCAAATTGGCGCAGTTACACACAAATATCTATGAGACAGGTGACGTTTGCACTGCAAAGACGTTTTATGTCCGACATCCTACGTGTGTTTGTCAACATATTAGAAATCCAAAAACATTTTTTTACAGAATTATTATTTCATAATTTTGTAGCTTGCAGGATGACTTAAGGGGCTCATATTTAAAAATGGTGTTATTTTAATATATATGTATATATTGGAGACATTTTTACATAATTTATCTTCTATATAAAAAAACTTGAAATAGGCATTTGTATGTTTGGATAATTTCAGACACAACGTCCTAACGCCACAGTGCCTCCCCGAGTGCAAGTTTAGCATTCTAAAAGTAAGGTCTGTTGTCTAGATTACGCTTCAATAGCCTAGAAAAGGTGGTACATTTTGTATTTGTGTTCTGCTTATGGCATGTAATGCCATAAATGTGGCAAGAAATGAGTGTCTCCATGATCACAGCTGACATATATATACATGCAAAAACCTAATTTAAATAGTAGTCAATTGTACATGCAGTCTTAGTAGCTCACTTGCCACTAATAGTACATGCGATTTTATAATTTGCACACCCTGTTTAGCACTTGTTATTTGGATCTTTGTAGATCAGGCCCTCAGTAATGTAGTAAGTGTTAATAGTGTGACTGTTTGAAAGTAATATATGCCCTCAACAATGCACTTGTCATTTTGAAGGTATAAAGTCAGGTATCTTGAACATATTATGCAGGTCAGTTCTTTTGAAATAGTACTTAAATTATGCCCAAACCCTCCATCCATCCATTTTCTATACCGCTTATCGTTGTGTACGTTCGATCCTATCCCAGCTGACTTTAGGCGAGAGGCTGGATACGCCCTTGACTGGTTGTCAGCCAATCTCAAGGTGGGGCTCAACCGCTACCTCAAAAAAGAATACACACATTTTGTCCAAAAACTGTATTTTTAAAACAGATTTTGACAAGAAAGTTGGACAAAATAGCAATTAAAATACTTCAATATTACAAAAAAATATAATTAAGAAATACTTACACCAATAAGAAATCAAATAATAAGGTAGTGTTGCACTGCTGGTGAAATGTGCGAGCGAGTTGTGATGTTGGAACTGAACACTGTTGTTGGTGCATTAATATGATAATGTTACAAAGTAATAAGGCGCCAGACTTTGTGTACCTCCATGCTTTCAGTTTTTCGGTCTGGTTACTACTGTTTATGTGCAACACAGAGTTTCGGCAGACATTCCTTAAAGATGTTTTTGCTTCCTGGTTATGGATCATGCCCTGCGCCTCAATTTCTCAGTACATGTTGGATTTCATGTTTCCCCTCCTTGAAGCTCCCCATTGCCAGCAGCACTCATGTAATCCCAGACCATGAGGCTACATCCACCACACTAAACTGTAGGCAAGACACTATCTTGCTTCTGTCTCGTATATAATGAATAGTAAATATATGTTGCTACGTATGTACACTGACTACTCTAAAGTATATTCAAGTTTCATTTCTATTGTACTGGTCTTTCAGAAGATATGATGCAATGAAAATGGCTGCAAGAAAATGAGAGGGGAACTGACTTTTGTGAGATACTGTACATTAATGTTTATGTCATAGTAGTTTTGATACCAAAAATCCTAATTGTAGGCAAAGACAAAAAACAACAAAAAGGTTTAATTTGAATTCTTCAGACTGGTTTTGTTGCGAATGGGTCTTATTTCTGCAAAGGTTGTGTGCCTGATTTATAGAAGGAACATCAGGATGCAGCTTGAAGAATAGAATGATGTTTTGATTCCAAAACCACAGCAAAACAACAGCACGTGTCGCTAGGAGCGCAGGCGAAGTGTAGTCAACATAAAGCTGTAGCATAACATGGAAAAAAACGTTAAAAGTCGCCCGGACTGAGTGGATAGCGAGGCAGGTATGAATAAGGGGCGTGATTAGCACACAGGTGAAAACTCTTAATCACAAGATAAATGCCGGTGCATACTCTTATCAACACTGGCAACAGAATGTAAACAAAAAAGGAAGCCAAGCCAACAGAACTGACTTAAACATAGGAAGAAGAATACTAAACATGTGGCTTGTGCAGCCCTTTTGAGACACTCATGATTTAACTTTGATTGATTCCTCTACTTCCAAAGACATGCACCTGGGGATAGGTTGATTGGCAACACTAAATTGGCCCTAGTGTGTGCATGTGAGTGTGAATGTTGTCTGTCTATCTGTGTTGGCCCTGCGATGAGGTGGCGACTTGTCCAGGGTGTACCCCGCCTTCCGCCCAATTGTAGCTGAGATTAGGCGCCAGCGAACCCAAAAGTAAATAAGCGGTAGAAAATGGATGGATGGATGATGATTGATTGATTAACATGAACCAGGATATGACCTGGGAAACCCATCATAACAGGTTTTGCCTTGACAAAAGTAGATTTATTTAACAATTCTCTTTCAGATTAATCATACCAGTATAGAATATTCACTGACAGGCAGCGCAGGATACCTGATGGATTCCAATTAGTTACGACAGGTTTGTATCAATTAATCAAACTTTATTCATATAGCATTTTTAACACAGCCAAGTTGCAACAAACACACCACTAGTCACATTACTTTGAGGCGTCCACGTTGGAAAATAACTATTTGATGACATCTAAAAAAAAATGATACAAAATATATGTAGAAATAAAATACATAATTCATTGGTAAATAAATAAAAACATGAATTAGCCAGAATAATAATAGTAATAAGGTTTCTCATAGTCATCACTGTCACCGACGTCCCACTGGGTGTGAGTTTTCCTTGCCCTTACGTGGGCTCTACCGAGGATATTGTTGAGGTTTTTGTTGTGGTTTGTGCAGCCCTTTAAGACACTAGTGATCTAGGGCTATATAAGTAATCATTGATTGATTGATTGATAATAATCGCAATACATAAAATAGAACATATTGGAATAAAAATAAAGAACCTAAGAGTTTAAAATTATAACAAAAAAATTGTGCCTTTAACCTAGTGTGTTATGATTTCCTAGTATCATTGAGATGACCCCCTCAGACCCGATGAAGCAGATTATAAATACCATTTTTTTGTGTGTGTTTTGGAGATTAATTGCAAGTGACCTAGAACATAAAGGCGCACACCAGCAAAATAGTTGTCGCGGTGCCACTTTCGAGAGATTATACTTTACAAATGGTGACAGCTGGAAGGAGAGGTCATGTGACATGGCAAGAAAACAGTTTGTACTGTTGTCTGATGTTGCGTGGGGTTCCATTTTTGGATTGTGTTATACACAATCGAGTATGTTGGCCTTTATTTTCTTGCATCATATCAAATTTTGCATCCGTTGCCAATTTTGTGTTTGACTATAGGGCGTTTTGGACATCCTGATCTGCACAGTCAAGCTTGATGCAGCACAAAACATACTGACTGCACCTGAGCTTGGAGGCTGCACTGATATATTTATAATATGAAATGGATATCCTAATGGGCCTCTATAAGCTTTTTACACTGGACAGACAAGACTTAACTGATTTCCTTTTGCCGGCTTTTGACTTGATAAGCATCGTGTTTGTCTTCATGCAGCGCCCTGCAGCCCTCGCAGGTCACCTTTGAGCAGCTCACGCAGCCCCGCTGATCCCCACAGAGCAGCGGGAGTCCTAGAAGGCTCCCGCTCCACTCCCAACACACCCAAGGTAAAGCATGCTGACATTCCACATGGAACCATTTTTATAAGAATTAGGGCTGAACGGCAATTCTCGGCTGCTGGCAGAAAGAGCGTCTGCACAGGGAAAGACGAACCGCCTCCCCGGGTTGTGGATTCATCCTGAGAAGATCTGAATCTCCTCACATCCCCAAACAGCTGACCTCTGCAACTACTTCCAAGTGAGATCGTTTTTTGACCAGTTTTTATTTGTGCAAGTACTTTTTTGTGAATTAACAAATAAATACATGCAGGCTGGCTTCTACGAAGCGCACTCAGTCTCCTAGCAACATCCACGAGTACCACCACTCCCCCTCTAGACATCGGTCCACCCATGTCATCAAGAAACATGACGATAAAAATATGGAAAGACACGACAAGTTATCTGCAGGGAAAAACAACCTCCACATACCCAATTCGACTGACCTCGGTAAAACCAGATCTTCTGAAGGCTTCAAGGGTGACACACCAGAGAAGAAAGTGGAGCAGAAGAAGACAGAGACTGTCAGTCATAGTGGAGATAAGAAAAGAGGTGGACTTGTTATGAATGACCACGTTAACCTACATATCGTTAGGTGTGTTATCACTTATATCGTTGTGTTCAACAGAATCATCGCCATGCATGGTCACAGGGAAAGCGGCAGCCAGCATAACCAATGCTGAGGACGCCAGCCGACTGTTAGCGGAGCGTAGACGCCAGGCCCGGGCGCAGAAAGAACAAGAGGACAAAAAGCAAATGCAAGCAGATGAAGAAAGGTGAGCTCATAAAACCAAAGGTTCATTTAAGGCATTAAATGGTTGAATGTGTCAATGCTGCGGCTGCCAGGCTAAAAGAAGAACAGCTGAGGAGGCAACTTGCACAAGAGCAGCAGCAGCAGGAGCGCAAGGACGCGGCAAAAAATAATGCAGAATCTCATAAGATGAAGCAAGGAGGAGACATGGGACAGGAGGATGTGCAGGAGAAAGAGTTGATGGACACAGAGGTAAGACATCAGTGCGCATGAAGGCCTCATTTAACAAATGTGACCTTTTAAAACCCCCATGTCAAACTGTGTGTATCTGTAATTGTTCATTAATTTCCTCCAAAATAGCTGCAAAACACACAAACCTTCGAAATACATGCATGGCCGTAACCAACATTAGTGACATCGAGGTCTTGTCTTCCGTATTTTTTTAAGTGACGAGAAGATATGACTGACTGCAAATATACCATGTGTGGGACATTAAGTGCAAAATGCATATTGTGAGACATTTTTCATAAGGGAGATATTTTGTAATATTGTAGTAATATATTTCCAAAATGAAATAACAAACGCAATTAATAAAAACCACCAAAATACATCAGTAGAATTTGTTTTATTCAGCTACTTTAGTCATCCAGCAGCTATAAGATAATACAATAATATTGCTGAATAGACGATTTGTCTGATATGTTTTATTTATGACAGTTTGAATATGTTGACACACACACATAGGACAAAGGCTTCTGAATCTGCTCAGCTGTCTTTGCAGCATGATCCCCTCTTTTTCCTTTGTCTCACAGCTATGTGTTAAACCATGCCAGATTTCCAACGTAATAAATAAAGACGCAAATACCGCACGCAGAACCGTTTCAGCATTGATAAATCACGTTGCACCTGCAATGCAGTGATTAAAATTGCATCTCCTCCTCCCAGTAATGTGGACGTTCTGATAATCAGCATATATTCTGCATGTTTATGAAGACAAACGCTAAATGGATTGCACTCCTTATTCTGCTCACTGCAATCCTCTGTGCACTAGTTTAGTACATCAGCAAGTTTGCACTTGTTTTATTACACGCAAACCATTAAGATCAGCCCCAATTCTGGTTATTTTGAGTAGTCTTTGCAACTTCAGAATGACACAAAGTGCACTGAAAATGTATTCTACTTAAAGTGTGGAGGTAATGTTCTCTTAGCTACAAACAAAAAAGGAATACATGCTAAATTGCTACGTCCTATCTGCGATTTAAGAGACAAAAGGCCAAAGTTCAAGCACAAGAGAAAGCCGAGCGTCAGCGTCAAGACCGAGAGCATCAGGTGCAGCAGGAGGAGGAAGAAAGGCAGCTGAGAAAAAAGGTGACCTCAAACGTACATGTATATTTTTTCAAATGCATGTTTACAGTTTGACTTGTTTTTGCAGAGAATCGAGGAGATAATGAAGAGAACGAGGAAAGGTGACGCTGACGTGAAGGTACTGTAAGAGATGTCCTCGTACAGTCGCCCTGCTGCCTTCAAACACCCGCTGACGTCACTATGTCTTTCTGTTCTTTCCAACTTTAATTTATTCAACTTTATGTTGCTAATGTATTTATTAAATTCTATAATTGATGATACTTTGGTTTTTGCTTCCTATTTGCCGCAAACTATTTTTTCTTTTATGGTTGTTTTTTCCGCATTTAAGGACGAACAGGTGGAGACCGAGTCACCACCAGGTTAGTATTTTACGAAGTCACACTGCAGATACTTTGAAAAAAATGTTGCCTGCTGCTTGTGGTAATGTTGTTTATCTGCATAACGCCTTGCAGCTGCATGCATGGCATACAGCTTTATTGCTGTGGCCTGGCTCATTTTAAGAGGAGGAATATGCTTACCACTGCCAAGATTACACATAAACTACTTGATGAGCTTTGTGCTGACGTATGGGTTCTTGCTTGGCAAGAACCCATATTTTTTTTAAATATATAAATAAACAGTGCAATATTTTTAAACATTTTCCTCCACCAGTCATTTTAATTGCATATTGTAGGTGAGTGTATTAAAGTAGTGCTGATCCATTTTAGGATTATTTGGCCTTGGCTGAAGTCTGTGCTCAACTGCATTTTCTTTTTCATTTGCATTTCTTTAATTTGTCAAATGTTTGCTTTGGCCAAGAGTGAGTGGCTGAACTCCCTTTTCTACATCATGTGTCATTCTTATAATGTTAGCTCATGGACTACATACTGGAATATGCACCATGGGAGCTGGCAAGGTGATTATTGTATACTGACCACAAATATAAATGCAACACTTTGGTTTTTGCTCCCATTTTTCACGAGTTGAACTCAAAGATCTAAAACTTTTACTATCGACAAAAAAATACATTTTCCTCTCAAACAGTGTCCACAAATCTGTCTAAATTTGTGTTAGTTAGCACTTCTTCTTTGCCAGGATGATCCATCCTACATCACAGGTGTGACATATCAAGATGCTGATTACATGGCGTTGAGTATGCTGGCCATGCAGGAACTGGTATGTTTTCAGCTTTCAGGAATTGTGTACAGAACCTTGCAACATGGGGCCTTGAAATTGTCATGCTGCAACACGAGGTGATGGTCTCGGGTGAATGGCGCAACAATGGGCCTCAGGATCTTGTCAGGGTATCTCTGTGCATTCAAAATGCCATCAATAAAATGTACTTGAGTTTGTTGTCCATAACATATGCCTGCCCATACCGTAACCTCACCCCACAATGGGCCACCGGATTTATAATGTTGACATCAGCAAACCGCTCTCCCACATGAAACCACACACGTTGTTTGCCATCTGCCCTGAACAGTGACAACCAAGATTCATCCGTGAAGAAAACACCCCTGCAACGTGCCAGGCGCCATTAAATGTGAGCATTTGCCCACTCAAGTCGGCATCACCGAACAGCAGTCAGGTGGAGACCCGGATGAGGACGACGAGCATGCAGATGAGCTTTCCTAAGACGGTTTCTCACAGTTTGTGAAGAAATTATTTGGTTATGATCATGGAGGCCGGTGTGGTTACATGTGGTCTGCGTTTGTGAGGCTGGTTGGATGTACTGCCAAATTTTCTGAAACGCTTTTGGAGACGGCTTATGGTAGATAAATTAATAATTAATTCATGGGCAATATCTCTGGTGGACATTCCTGCAGTCAGCATGCCAACTGCACGCTCCTTCAAAACGGCAACATCTGTGGCATTGTGCTTTGTGATAAAACTGCACATTTTGGAGCAGCCTAAGGTACAACCTGTGCAATAATCATGCTGTTTAATCAGCATCGTGATATGCCACACCTGTGAGGTGGGATAGATTATCTTGGCAAAGAAGAATTGCTCCCTAACACAGATTTAGACAGATTTGTGAACGATGTTGGAGAGGAATGTGTTTTATGTATACAGTAAAAGTTTTAGATCTGTAGGTTCAACTCATGAAAATGTGAACAAAAACAAAAGCGTTGCGTTTATATTTTTGTTCAGTCTAATTCTTCTACAGTATGGTGTGTGAGACTTGAACAGTCCAGCTTTTTGGTTTGAACCGTTTTGTAGTTTCTGTTTTTAAAACATTCAAGGGGAACTGCACTTTTTGGGGTATTTTGCTTATAGTTCACAATCATGAAAGACAAGAACACACATTTCCTTCAAAACTCTCTATAACAACTTCAAAACCCTCATCAATGTTTTACTCATCCCATCCATCCATCTTCTTCCGCTTATACAAGGTTGGATCGCGGGGGCAGCAGCCTAAGCAGGGAAACCCAGACTTCCCTCTCCCCAGCCACCTCGTCTAGCTCATCCCGGGGGATCCCGAGGCGTTCCCAGGCCAGCCGGGAGACATTGTCTTCCCAATGTGCCCTGGGTCTTCCCCGTGGCCTCCTACCGGTTGGATGTGCCCTAAACACCTCCCTAAAGAGGCGTTCGGGTGGCATCCTGACCAGATGCCCGAACCACCTCATCTGGCTCCTCTCGATGTGGAGGAACAGCGGCTTTACTTTGAGTTCCTCCCGGATGGCAGAGCTTCTCACCCTATCTCTAAGGGAGAGCCCTGCCACACGGCGGAGGAAACTCATTTAGTCCACTTGTACCCCGGGATCTTATCCTTTCGGTCATGACCCAAAGCTCATGACTGTAGGTGAGGGTGGGAACGTAGATCGACCGGTAAATTGAGAGCTTTGCCTTCCGTCTCAGCTCCTTCTTCACCACAAAGGATCTGTACAACGTCCGCATTACGGAAGACCCTGCACCGATCCGCCTGCCGATCTCACAATCCACTCTTCCCTCACTCGTGAACAAGACTTCTTGGTACTTCTACTTGAACTCCTCCACTTGGGGCAGGGTCTCCTCCCCAACCCTGAGATGGCATTCCACCCCTTTTCCGGGCGAGAACCATGGACTCGGACTTGGAGGTGCTGATTCTCATTCCATTCGCTTCACACTCGGCTGCGAACCGTTCCAGGGAGAGCTATAGATCCCGGCCAGATGAAGCCATCAGGACCACATAAACTGCAAAAAGCAGAGACCTAATCCCGCGGCCACCAAACCGGAACCCCTCAAAGCCTTGACTGCGCCTAGAAATTCTGTCCATAAAAGTTATGAACAGAATCGGTGACAAAGGACAGCCTTGGCGGAGTCCAACCCTCACTGGAAATGTGTTCGACTTACTGCCGGCAATGTAGACCAAGCTCTGACACCGATCGTACAGGGAGCGGACCGCCACAATAAGACAGTCCGATACCCCATACTTTCTGAGCACTCCCCACAGGACTTCCCGAGGGACACGGTTGAATGCCTTCTCCAAGGTCACAAGGCACATGTAGACTGGTTGGGCAAACTCCCATGCACCCTCAAAAACCCTGCCGAGAGTAGAGAGTTGGTCCACAGTTCCACGACCAGGACGAAAACCACACTGTTCCTCCTGAATCCGAGGTTCGACTATCCGGTGTAGCCTCCTCTCCAGTACACCTGAATAAACCTTACCGGGAAGGCTGAGGAGTGTGATCCCACGATAGTTGGAACACACCCTCCGGTCCCCCTTCTTAAAGAGAGGAACCACCACCCGGCCACCGGGCGGTCGCCATCGTGTCCCACCTCCGGGCCTGGCTCCAGAGGGGGGCCCCGGTGACCCGCGTCCGGGCGAGGGAAATCTGGGTCCATGATTTGTCTTCTTCATAAAGGTCTTCGAGCTGCTCTTTGTCTGATCCCTCACCTAGGACCTGTTTGCCTTGGGAGACCCTAGCTCCTAGGATCATTGGGACATGCAAACTCCTCTACCACGATAAGGGGGCAGCTCAGAGAGGAGTGTTTTATTTACCCGCTGCAAATCTATATATAATGTAGTAACAGACACCTTCAAAACAATAATATGTTCAATATTAACCGTATTTTGGTCATTTTATGGACAGCCGGAACTAATTATTTGGCGCATTTATTTCCGTTTTCATAGCAGCGCACTTCCAGCACCAAATTTGTTCCTTGGTGATAGACAACAAAAACTACTATTTTTGGACAAATGAAGATTCACAACCTTATCTTTTTTAAACTAAATATATACGGAGGGTCAACTGCTGCTAATAGAAGCGAGCACGAAGAAGAAGCTGAAACGTTGGAGCAGACGGATGCCAAGAGAGTGCGACATGGTCATGCTCCAAATCTGGAACTTTTGTGCCAAGCTATGCCGAATTAATAGAGTGCCCTAATCAACTGGAAACGTCCGCTGCATGCTTGAGCAAACGGACAACTGTCCATCAAGTAAGTCAGTATACTATTGTTCATGATACAGCACATCACCGTACACTACAGTACATACACTATCCACCTAACTGTGTACAGAAAAAAACATGAAATGTGGGCTAATATTTTACAAATACCGTAATATGATTGTTCATGTTTTTCAGTCAGTACAGATTGGTGTCTTATCGCATTGTGTTGTGTATTACAAACTCAAACGTGTTTCGTGCTGACGTAGAAGCTAGCTTATTTCTTGCCGCTGTTAGCTTCTACGGCAGGGGTCACCAACGTAGTGCCCGCGGGCACCAGGTAGCCCATAAGGACCAGATGAGTAGCCCGCTGGCCTGTTCTAAAAATACCTCAAATAGCAGCACTTACCAGTGAGCTTCCTCTATTTTTTAAATTGTATTTATTTACTAGCACGCTGGTCTCGCTTTGCTCAACATTTTTAATTATAAGAGAGAGACAAAACTCAAATAGAATTAGAAAATCCAAGAAAATATTTTAAAGACTTGGTCTTCACTTGTTTAAATAAATTCATTTATTTTTCTTTCTTTGCTTTTTATAACTTTCAGAAAGACAATTTTAGAGAAAAAAATACAACCTTAAAAATGTTTTTAGGATTTTTAAACACATATACCTTTTTACCTTTTAAATTCCTTCCTCTTCTTTCCTGACAATTTAAATCAAAGTTCCAGTAAATGTATTTGTTTTATTGTAAAGAATAATAGATACATTTTAATTTAATTCTTCATTTTAGCTTCTGTTTTTTCGACGAAGAATATTTGTGAAATATTTCTTCAAATTTATGATTAAAATTCAGAACAATTATTCTGGCAAATCTAAAAAACCTGTAGAATCAAATTTAAATCTTGTTTCAAACGTGGATTTTAACCTATTTAAAACATGTCATAAAAATTCTAAAATTAATCTTAATCAAGAAAAATTACCAATGATGTTCCATAAATTCTTTTTTTTTATTTTTTCAAAAAGATTCGAATTAGCTAGTTTTTTTCTTCATTTTTTTTTCGGTTGAATTTTGAATTTTAAAGAGTCGAAATTGAAGATAAACTGTTTCAAAATTTAATTTTCTTTTTTTTCTTGTTTTCTCCTCTTTTAAACCATTCAATTAGGTGTTTTTTTTTATCATTTATTTTCTACAAAAAACCTTCCGTAAAAGGAAAAAAAATGTATGACGGAATGACAGACAGAAACACCTATTTTTTATTTATATATAGATTTATTTATTACAGGTAAATTGAGCAAATTGACTATTTCTGGCAATTTATTTAAGTGTGTATCAAACTGGTATCCCTTCGCATTCATCAGTACCCAAGAAGTAGTTCTTGGTTTCAAAAAGGTTGTTGACCCCTGTTCTACGGCTAGTACCTAAGCACCGAAGTTCTTCAGTGTTCGCTTATACAATAACAATGTCGCTACAGTTTGGGTATTATACAGGTTACTGAACGTAAATAAAGTATTGGTGACTGTTTTTAAATGGATTTTTAAAATGATTTAGAGGTACAATTGATTGCTCCCATTAACGGCATTACTACTATCAAGAACGAGACGATGTTTATATGTTAGATAGCGAAAAAACTTTTTCTTCTTGTCTCCCATAATGATTGTAAACGATAGGAAAAAAAAAGTGCAGTTCCACTTTAAAATCCTAATTGGGTATATTTGATTTTTGTGACTAGTGGGCAAGCATGTAGAGTCACTTAACTGCAGCGAGTACTAGACATATGTACGATAAGCACATACTTTTGTCTTATAGTGAAAATGGACTTGTACTGCCTCATATTTGCCGTTTCGAACGTGTACCCGTATGATAACCAAGCTATAGTGATGTTGTTATTGTAAGACCGAACACTGAGGAACTTGTTTTCTATCGTAGTAACAGATTGGCCTGCTTTGGTATTAACCGTAAAAGCTAACTACGGCAAGAGATAAGCTAGCTTTTACATCAGTACAAAACACGTTTGAGTTTGTAATGCACAACACATCGCGATAAGACACCAATTTGTACGAACTGAAAAACATGAACAATCCTATTACAGTATCTGTAAAGTATTAGCACATATTTCACTTTTTGTTTGTACCCAACTGAGCTAGCCAGAGTTCCTATGTACTGTAGTTGTAATGCTGCATGTATCATGGTCGATATACAATGTGACTCACTCGATGGACAGTTGTTTGTCTGGGCCAGCAGGCCGGGGCAGTTTTGTGTTGATTATGGGTAAGCATGTTGTTATGTTGAAATACCTTGTTTCCAAATTCCACATGTGCAGCTTTGAATGGCATTTACCTCACTCTATCGGCTTCCGTCTGCTCCAATGTTTCACCCTCTTCTTTGTGCTCGCTTCTATTAGCAGTAGTTTCTCCTCAGTATACCTAGCTTCAAAAGTATAAAGTTGTGAATCCTCATTTATCCAGAAATAGTTGTCTTTGTTTTCTGTTGCCAAGTCTGCCAGGATTAGAACACACGCGTGTTTGATTCCAGAAGTAGGAACACACAAGTTGCCAGAAGTCAGACGTGCGCTGCCATGGAAACAGAAATCAATGCGCGGAAGAAGTCTGTCCCGGAAATGATTAAAATGATGAAAATACGGTAAATATTGAACATAAAACATATTGTTATGAATGTGTCTGTTACTATATTATATATAGACTTGCAGCATGTATAGAAAACATTGATGGAGGGTTTTTGTCAGAGTTATTTGGTGTCGACGAACCCCAAGATGCAGAGACGGAGGCAGGCATAGAATATGAAAACATGATTTAATTAAAACTAAACAAGAACAAACAAAAAGCATGCACGTGGGCGGAATAACAAACTAAGGGAGCTAGCACTGGAAGCTAGAAAACAAAAAGGAACTTTAGCATGGAAGCTAGTGGATAGCAAACAGAAAAACTGGAAATAACTAATGCTAACAGAAACAGCATACCGCTACGACGACCAGGACAAAATGTAGCATGACAGGTAGTAGCTGTAACAAAACGACACGACAGGTAGCACGACAAGAGTGATATGTGGCAACGACAATACAATGATCCAGCAACTGACACAAGACAATGCAGGTACAAATAGAAGCAGGCTGATTGGCAACAGGTGTGGCCAGGTGCCAATCAGCCGCAACTGAGGAGGAACACAGCACTCAGGGAACAAGACAGGAAGCTGACAAAATAAGAGCACTAGACAGGAACTAAAGACAGGAGATACTAAACACAGAAGAAACAGACAAATGCAGAGGAAAAAACTAAAACATAGACAAACTGTCAGGGGAAAGCCTGACAGTTTAGAAGTTGTTTTAGAGGACTTTGAAGGTTACAACGGTGACTCCAATTAGCCACATCTTTCAATCATTGTTTATCCATCTTTGGAATCCTAAAAAAAAGTCATGTGGGTTCTTGTCTCTCATAATGATTTTGAACGATAAGCAAAGTAAAAAAGCAAAGTAAAAAAGTGCAGTTCCCCTTTAAGAAACTTTTTTAAGACTTTCGCTCCAGACTTTTTCTGTTTGTTTGACATTGTCATTACTGGCACAAGTGTGGAAAAGTGCATTGCATCTACGTACCGCTGTTGCCCATAGACCACAAATAAGAAACAGATATTTATGACAGTTTGGGCCCTGGCCCTAAGGTTAAGAAAAACTTTTTAGGCTGCTGTTTTGTTTAATCAAAGACACATATTATCTAGCTCGTGTGCTGTTGTGTGCTTAGTCTTTGTGTAGCTGTTAGCTCCGAGTAGCATATAGCCTACTGTATTTACCCTTTGTAAATGACTTCATTTGATACAAGAAAAGACCAATTTACACATAGAAACCCTTTGCAGGATCTGAGATTTTGGATGCAAGCTGATATAATCCAATACTTGTATTTATTTTGCTGATATCAGACCAATATCGGGATCGGGACTACTATTTATGAGAAATACACACACTGATGGCTGTAATACTGACCAAATCTTGGTTTATCATACCAAACGATTGGTTGTAAATTACTCTGTGGCATCAGGAATGTGTTTATGTATTTGAGTTTAGTGGCAGTGTCTTTTAGAATGTTGGCCAGCTGATGATACAGCATACTGCAGGCACCATCTCTTAACTCAAATCCAATGCCGTTGATGTACGCTAAACTGTCCAAATTAAGTGAAGCCCACTATGATGTTGGTTATTCTCCACAGAAAAGGGAAAAACTGGTCAAAGTGAAGCTCAGGAATACTTTAAAGAGGGTAAAGAGCAGGTCACAAGACAGGGCGGGACAAAAGGGAAGAAAGAAGCTTCAGCACAGATGGATCATCATGGGGACATCAGCACTCAACAAGTAATGCCAGCACACAGTGTTCCTGACAAGAGGCTGGACACCAGGGAAAGAGAGGACAAGGAGGGTGTGCAACACCAAAGAGGGGTACTGGTGAACAAGCAGCCCAAAATGGGCATAGTAAAAGCCATGGATCCTTTTAATAAAGCACCAACAGATGTCAATAGTCAGCAAAAGGAGATGAACGGAGTGGTCAGGGATGCAAAGACAGGCCACGTGACAGTGGAGGTAAGCAAACCACATGTGGGAAATCCTGAAGGATCGCCAAAGCTCAGATCACCGCCTGTCATACACCTACAGCCACTGGAGGTGAAGCACTTTTGTGATGAGTTGCAGCCAATGGATGTCAGGTAGGCCACACTGACTTTCACTACAAGATACCGAAACATCAAGAATAATCTAATTCTAACATTACATTACAGCCCCGCTTCCAAGGAGGAATTGATTTCCATCCCAGAATTCTCGCCGGTAAATGAAATCCAACACTGCGGGATAAGTAACAGCCGAGCCCTCCGGGACCTAATGGACCTGACAGGCAGCGTCACATGCTCCAAAGTCACCTCTGAAGGCAACATAGGTGACTGCAACAAGAACCTGATCGAGGGGGTCGTCAGCCCAGTGTCAGATTCTAAGCTCACCGCGACGTCAAATCAACTTAGCATCCGCTAGCGCAACCATAACAATAGATATCACATTTATAAACCGTATCACTAGGTATATGGGAAGAGAGCCATAGTCTGCACCTACTAACAAACCCTTGCAGCTTTACAGTAAAATAAAGCAGGGGTGGGTATTTAAAATACTTTATGGGAATATTCTGAACTCCGGTTTTCATGCCAGTGTGGTATTGAGCAGCGGTGGTACCTTAGTTTTTTTTTAGGAATCTTTCGCCAAAATATTGCCCCGGTTTTTGGTCTCGTTTATCGTACGGCCAAACATTGCACCTAACAAACTAGTCTGTTTGTTTAGAATTGAGTGCCCCAAAAAAGAATCCCACGCGTTAGGGACTTTTTGTTTTGTTGTGTTATTAATACATTGTATGAGTCCAACTGTGTTAATATTATTTATTTCAAATCTTGCTCTCAACTCTCCCACTCGGAAGTCATTCTCAGCATCGTCACCCTTCGGTGACATCATCTCTTGGTGACTCTGTGGGTCTTTGCTAACTAACACAGTCAAATCGCAATTCCAAATACGGCTGCAAATAACCCACAAAAGCCAGAATAATGGGGGCCAGAGAAAGTTGCGAGTGTCAGCATGTGATGTTACATGTTCATTTATCCATTACAATCGTCATTTGTATTTATTCTGCATTGTTTTCTGCATGTAAAATTAACTTTTCTGCGTAAAATGTGTTTGTGTTCATAGTTTTGGGTGTCTGGAACAGTTATATTGGATTTGCAATATTTTAGGAAAAATTGCTTTGGTTTTTATACAGTTCAGTCTTCTTTCAACCTTTTGGAATGGATTACAGTAGTACCTCAATTTATGATCTTAACTAGTTCTGTGACAGAGCTGTTAACTCATAACGCTTGCATCTCAAATCAATGTTGAAATGATTGAAATCAATTTAGTAGGTGTTTGGCAACCCAAAATAGGGCATTTTTAACATCTAACATGCCAGCTTAAAAGAAAAAACAAACTATTAGATAAGAAATGTTGCATTGAAACAATACAATAGAACAATGATTCTCAAACTGTGGTACATGTACCATTAGTGGTACGCCAAAGAATCACTTGATTAGAGTACAGTGTTTTATTTTCCTTTATTCACACACAGTGTTACTGTTCAAACTGTGTGTAACAATACAGTGACCAAAAATATAAAATATACTTGTTAAATAAAACCATTGCTTTGTATTAATGAATACTTTGGCATTGTGCACTACTGTAATTTAACGTTGGTCATTTTGGTGTTACTTGGAGAGCCAAGTTTTTTCTGAGGTAGTACTAGATGAAATAGTTTGAGAACCATTGCAATAGAATATACTGGTAACAACTCCAGTAATTGTTATACTAATAATAATGTTCAACATTTATCTAGGAGAGTGGACTTGTATGGCGACTCCTTTCAGCTGTGTCTCCGTCAAACACTCCATCAGCAGCTTTTCCATATTTTCATGAATACGTTACGTTGTTAATTCATGAAACTTCTGCTATTTATAGATTGTCTAATCATTCACGGTTTGCATTCGACACAGTCTGGTACACATTCTGTCACGGTTTTAATGATTCCTTTCTTTAATTCAACGACTCTACCCTTGCCCGGATGCAGACAGCTCTTATCTCAAAACATTCTACAGTTGGGGCACTCTTTAATTTGAGGTATCACTGTACTAACAAAAAACGAGGTACCACTGTTATACTGTCATAGTGGAAGATTGTGGAGGATTGTGTGTATGTAGCTCAACTTCCTGTGGCCGTCATAGCTTTCTTTATGCAGCTTACTCGGACTTAGCAGTGCCTCTGTTTGTTGCGCAAAGAAGTGCACTGCATTTTGTCTCGGTTGCATCAAAGCACAATTTAGCGACAATAATTTTTTAAATATATCGTTCATCCCTAAGTGAAAGTAAATGAATCAAAAGTGTTAGTCAGGCTTTTGAATATGGAACAAATGTACAGAAAGTTGAAGGACTTTAAAGAGTCTCAAGACTATACTGAGACGTCTAAATAGAATGTAAGATAACGAAGTTGATACTATTGCTTATTAAAATGGGACTGCAGCCTTTATTGAATCATTTATATGAACAAATTAGATCTTGCTTTTAATGTTTAGACAAAAGTATTGCAATGAAATATCGTTATTTTATAGACATAATCAGTTATTAACTTCATTCAATAGATATCTATGTGAAGAAATAAGACTTCAATGCTGCAGTGAAATCACTGCGCTCCTTAAAATGCTTGCTCAACTCATTAAAAAAAAAAAAAAAACGCTCTTAACTTTCAGTCTTAAACTGTACGTCCGGTATAGAAACAAACGCCTTATGTAGAAATTCTCAATATATGGTCAATTTGCAAATCATTGTTTCTCTTACTATATTTTGTTTCACCATGCAGGAAAAACATTGACCTTTAAGTGTGTGACCTGTAATACTTGAACCTCATTTGCCCAGCTGTTTTCTTGCACATGTTGTTGTGTAGACTAATGGCATTTATTTTAAAGACTAAATATTTGCTTTGCAGAAATGTTAAACTAAAAGAAAGAGGCATCTGATATTTCAAAATAATCTCGCTGTAAAGTGAATTTAAAGCTTCTGCTGTAGAGTTGTGCAAGGTTGGCATGGTCATAGCAATGGCAAACAATAAAATATAAATGGTCAACATTGTGTTTTCATTGTTTATACACTCAGGGGTGTCTTTTTTTCACTGAGGGCTACATGCATAAAAATTAGAGCATGGATCTCATTTTGATGCATTTTGCACATTAAAGTGGTTAAAACAATCCAATGTAGGCCATACTAATATCTCTCACCTTACTTGTTCACGCGCTATACCTCATCAGACTTCAGGCATGACTCCAACCGCTGCCATCTGCAGAAGTTCTCAGTCGACTTCGCAGTGGTGGGATATGTGTCTGAGGGGAGCGAGTTAGTAAATTGATTAAGAGAGCTGACTCTGTCCTAGGCTGCCCACTAGACAGCATTTAGGAGGTGGCCGACAAAAGAAAGCTGACATCCACAATGTCCAATCCCTCTCACCCTCCGGCACTGTGGAGGCCCTGAGTAACTCCTTCAGCATTAGACTGTCTGTTACAGTGCAAGAAGGAGCGCTATCGCAGGTCCTTTCTTCCCACAGCCATAAGACTTTACAATGCACTTATGTGATTACTGTGATGTTTTTTTTCGTGGTGTGCAATAACAATGTTTGTGTTTTTTTGTTGTATTTTATCTTCTATCCATAGATTTTAGTTGTTCCAATGTATTGTTTGAGTTCCTCAATTCAAAAAGTTCTCAACGTGCTTTAATCTCTTGTGCCTGCTGGGTATGTCTTGTCATCCCTCTTTTACTTAAATCATTTTAACCTTAAAAAGTCATGCAACTTTCTTTGATATGTTTATATGTGCTGTTTGAGCCAAATGGCCTTTAGTTCCTTGAGTCCTTGAATGTAGTAGTAACATTGACATCATTACTGCCTATCTCTGGAATCAGTCATGTACTATTCATGCTCTTTCACTATGACACTTTGACCAAAAAATGACAAAAACAGACTTCCATAATTTGTTTTCTATTTGGTTGCATGCATTATAACACTGAATGCCTGAGTCATACCATTTCCCATGCAATCACAGCTGTAAACATGCTCTCAAATACAAACAGGTATAACCGGTCATATCACACTTTCACTCTCTGATCTTTTTTAATCCCTCACATTTTTTATCTCCAAACCCATTTGTATCCTATCTAGTACAAATTACCTAACCTAGCCAGGTAATGTTTAGGAATGTATGAGTCTAAATCATTGAATAAATAAATATACTACCAGAAAGTGCATGTTCCACACAGAAGACTGAATGAAAAATACTTCTCCATCCATCCATTTTCTACCGCTTGTTCCGTTTGGGGTCATAGAGGGTGCAGGAGCCCATCTCAGCTGCATTCAGGCGGAGAGCGGTGTACACCCTGGACAAGTCGCCACTTCATTGCAGAGCCAACACAGATAGACCATATTCACTCTCACATTCACACACTACGGCCAATTTAGTGTTGCCAATCAACCTATCCCCAGGTGCATGTCGTTGAAGGTGGGAGGAAGCCGGAGTACCCGGAGGGAACCCACGCAGTCACGGGAAGAACATGCAAACTCCACACAGAAAGATCCAGAGCCCAGGATTGAACTCAGGACCTTTATATTATGAGGCCCACGCACTAACCCCTGTTCCACCATGCTTTTACTGAATATAATTGCAATGTCTTGCTGTTTGTTGTTTATCATTTCATCCAATGTTATTACATTTTGTAAATTTTGTACAACCCGATTTGGAAAAAGAAAAAACATAAGGTAAAATTAAGAATTCTAGCAAAAATAACGTATATTGATACATCTCCATCCATCCATTTTTCTAACCCTTGTCCCTTTTGGGGTTTACGGGGGATGCTGGAGCCTATCTCAGCTGCATTGATGGATTAATTGATTGGTTGAAACTTTTATTAGTAGATTGCACAGTGCAGTACATATTCCGTGCAATTGACCACTAAATGGTCACACCCAAATAAGTTTTTAACTTGTTTAAGTCAGGGTCTACATTGATAAATTCATGGTTCGCGCGGAAGGTGAGGTACAACCTGAATAAGTATAGTGGAAAATTTCTGTCCTATGGTCACCTCTAAACTGAATGCATTGGGAGAGACACAACATAAGATGTAAAGTCACCCTGACCAAGAGCGCATTGGGAAGGACACGACATAAGAGGTCAAGTCACCCTGAACATTGGACAGTTATATTAGTAGTTATGCTACAAATCAGGCCATCATAGAGTGTATAAATAAGAAGGGAAGACCAAGCCTGAGTGTGCGCTCATTTTAATTCCTTTCACAAGGGTTCACCGTCTTACGTGTCTGGAGACATTGTCTGTGTAAACATATTGATTCAATCCAACTTTGTACTATCTGATTATGAGTAATTAAAACTGAGAGAGAGGTGTATGGTCAGAGAGTGTTTGGGCCTGTGTGTGTGTGTGCGTGTGTGTGTATGTGTGTGTGTGTGTTTTGATTGATTCTTTTATTAGTAGATTGCACAGTTCAGTACATATTCCGCACAATTGACCACTAAATGGTAACACCCGTTTACGGTAAGTTTTTCAACTTGTTTAAGTCGGGGTCCACATTAATCAATTCATGGTACAAATATATACTATCAGCATAATACAGTCATCACACAGGTTAATCATCATAATATATACATTTAATTATTTACATTATTTACAATCTGTGTTTTGTCTCATTTTGTCTTCTTGTCTCATAGTATTGTTAGTGTACAGGAGTTTTTCTTGTTTTTGTTTATAGAGTATTTTTCTTGTATCATATTGTTTATGTTAAATGTGGAATGAGTGAGAGGGGTTGGGCTATTATAAGCATCTGCTTCATCCAACCCCTTTTCAAGCCTCGCTTAAATATCTCTGCCAAAATGTAAAAAAAAACAACAACTGTGTTTTGTTGTACTGTGCAGGTTTGAAATAAATATTTTAATTCAAATCAATGTTCTGATGCTTTGCCATGTTTCCTATCACATCCACTGTAAAATGTCTCCTTGATATTGAAGAAACCTCTAAATATTTGTCAAAAAAAGTAATAAATGTTTCCAAAAAGATAAAAAAAATGAAATAAAAACAAAAATACAAACAAACAAAAACTTTACTTTATGAAGCCAGTTGATAGAGCGCGTCCTCGTGCTTCAACGAACACCATTGGCTCAAAGAGCGTCACGTGATCAACAACCGTCGACGTCACACTCACGTCACTGCTATAGCTGCGACTCCTCCCAATGATCGTCTCATAACTGTCGACAAGAAGGAACAGCTGAAAAGCTAGCAACCCGAGTAGCACACCTTCGACGTCGTGCATATTTGGTATGTCGGTCTAAACCTCTCACATGTTCATTGTTGGTCATATATAAAGGTAGTTCAAAGCAACATTACCGTATATGTCTCTAAATGTTCGCTAGGTACCATTTTTCGGGAGTAGCGCGTGGCTACAGCTAGCCAGTCTTTTAGCTTAGTATGTGCTAGCAAAAACAGGCACTGGCTTTAAACTTTTCTTGCTGCAGCATTGGCATATTTGTAAACCCTGCACTTAATTGACATGGTGTGCGTCTTTTTCACCAACATGTAAAATATACGAGCTATGTTTTGGTGCCTTATGAATGGTTGTAGGCCCAAGGGCCCGAATTGAGTAAGCAGTCGCCATTGATTGACCGAACCAAGCTTCTTGCTTAATGTTGTCGGTAAATATACTTAAGAACTCTGCAATAGAGTTTGTTACTACTTAAAATGACAACATTTCTATACTCGTTGTAATATATGTTTATCTATAACGAGCCCAGGACATACCTCGGTTTCTCTTACAGGGTGGTTCGTGCCAATTCAATTACATTCTGAACGTTAGGGGCTCATAGACATGTTTGATGTAGATCTGACCAGTCTAAAGTCTATGAGCACGAACAGATGGAGGCGAAACGTCTAAGACAAACCAAACAGTCCAGTTGCGATCGACTGTATGGCCTGAGATTACATTGACCTGGGTGAATGAGAACATTCATTGACATAAACGTTAAAGGCCTACTGAAATGAGATTTTCTTATTCAAACCGGAATAGCAGGTCCATTCTCTGTGTCATACTTGATCATTTCGCGATATTGCCATATTTTTGCTGAAAGGATTTAGTAGAGAACATCGACGATAAAGTTCGCAACTTTTGGTCGCTAATAGAAAAGCCCTGCCTTACCAGAAGTATGTGCGCGTGACGTCACGAGTTGCAGGGCTCCACACATGTTCACATTGTTTATAATGCGAGCCACCAGCAGTAGGAGCGATTCGGACCGAGAAAGCGAGAATTTACCTATTAATTTGAGCGAGGATGAAAGATTTGTGAATTAGGTTATTGATAGTAAAGGACTAGGAAAAATTAAAAAAAAAAAGCAACTGCTCTGGGCGGCGGCAAAGTGAGCGTTTCAGATGTAATTAGACACATTTACTAGGATAATTCTGGTAGATCCCTTATCTGCTTATTGTTTTAATAGTGTTTTAGTGAGATTGTAAAGACATACCTCGAGGTCGGATGGCTGCTGTGAACACACAGTGTCCCAGAGAAAAGCTGAGGAGCCAAGCTCACAGCTGCCTTTTTTGACATGATAGCTGCTGCAGGACGACGAACAATCCACTGATGTCTCCGGTATAATTTATATCACAATTTCCCCATCCAAAAACATGCTGGTTGACGTAGAGAAACACGTTCGCTTGACCGCTCTGTAAAGCTTCACAACAAACAAAGAAACACCAGCTGTGTCTTGGTGCTAAAGACAGCTGCAATCCACCGCTTTCCACCAACAGCATTGTTCTATATAGTCTCCATTATTAATTGAACAAATTGCAAAAGATTCAGCAACCCAGATGTCCAAAATACTGTGTAATTATGCGGTTAAATCAGACTACTTTTAGCTGCAAGTGGTGCAGTGCTAATATTTCCTAACAGTCCGTGACGTCAGCGTACGCGTCATCATTCCGCGACGTTTTCAACAATAAACTTGCGGGGAATTTAAAAATGCAATTTAGTAAACTAAAAAGGCCGTATCGGCATGTTTTGCAATGTTACTATTTCATCATCGATGTATAAACTATCAGACTGCGTGGTCGATAGTAGTGGGTTTCAGTAGGCCTTTAAGGCGTTTTACTATAAATTAATATAGTGCAAAAGGTAATGTATATGTAATGCATGATTGTCCAGTTTTCCCTGAAAGGGTGTGGGAAAAAGATGCCTTATTTAATCCCACCCCCAGTTCGCCATTCAGTGATAATTCTAATGTGTGTCACTGTTACTTTAAGGATTATAGTACAAATCCAGGGTGTACCCCGCCACAAATACCTTTTTTTCCCGATATAATCAAAATATTCCCTACACGGCGGAAATGATCTCTGACTTTGATAAAGGACAAATAAACAACGACAGAAGTGCTGCGATTCTGTTGGCAGCAGCATCTCGTTGACAAATGCACTTCCTTATAAACACTGGTTGGCGCGCAGGTGCCTGTGCGACACGGTTCATATATCGGAATAGAGACCAAAACAGCTCATGATCTGTCACGTCACTTTCTAAAGGCGGCATGCGCACAGGGTTTCGCTCTACGAGCTCGACGCATGCGCCGATGCATCGGTGTTGCCGGACCCATCACTAACAGACACACGAAAACGTCTGTCTGTATGCGGAGTAAAACAAACTGTGGAACAAACTGGACTGAAATAAACATTTGTTTATTCTCTTTTGAGTTTGGTTTTAAATAAGGTTGTTAAGGGCTGCACAATTTTGTGAGGAAAACAATGTTCTGCTACAAACTGATATGTATTTATTTATATATTTTAGATTGTATTTATTTATAAGCTAAACATCTAACGTGCTCAGTGGCCTTGTGGTTAGTGTCCGACCTGAGATAGGTAGGTCGTGAGTTCAAAACCCCGACCGAATCATACCAAAGACTATAAAAATGGTGCATGACACTCAGCATCCAGGGTTGGAATTGGGGGTTAAATCACCAAAATGAGTCCGGGGTATGGCCACCGCTGCTGCTCACTGCTCACCTCACCTCCCAGGAGGTGAACAAGGATGGGTCGAATGCAGAAGTTAATTTCACCACACATAGTGTGTGTGACAATCATTGGTACTTTAACTTTTTAAACAGGTGAGTGAATAGTCATCTTACTTTGACTGCCTAGCAACATATTTTTAGGAGAGCATAATATAGACTTTATTCATCCTGGGATGGGGAAATTATGTGGTTGCAGTGCAAAAACAAAAAGTCTACAAAAATATGTATAAACCACAAGGAAACGTCAAACATTTAATGTCTTTTTTGTTGCAGAACATTTTAATTTTTTTCTCTAGCTCCTGCTTACTGTTTGCCCCCAGGAGGTGACACCCCCCCCTCTATTTCTTTAGCACCACACAGAGCAAAACATGGCTAATGCTAGCAAAAGCAAGGTGTTTGCTTTAAAGTAAAGTTGGGAGAGTGGCCGTGCCAGCAATCTGAGGGTTACTGGTTCAATCCCCACCTTCTACCATCCTAGTCACGTCCATTGTGTCTTTGAGCAAGACACTTCACCCTTGCTCCTGGTGGGTCCTGGTTAGCGCCTTGCATGGCAGCTCCCGCCACGAGTGTTTGAATGTATGGGTGAATGTGGAAATACTATCAAAGCCCTTTAGGTTCCTTAAAAAAAGGGGTAGAAAGGCGCTATACAAGTTCAAACAGTTACCATTTAAAGTGTCATTATTAGTTTGGTGTTGTAGCAACAGGCGTGGATCAAATGACTGCACGCTGTAGTTTTAACAGGCAGCAGCAAAAAAAAATTATTCCTGTTTCTGAAACCAAGACCTCCAGTTGAGTGCAGGAAATGCAATAATAATCTCAACATAGGTGAATATTATTTATTTGCCTGCAATATTCAATGCTACATTTTTAAACAAAAGTACTTTGTTATTGAAGACAATTATTTTTTCCCCAAAGGAAGCAGCTAATTTAGTTATTTGAAAATTATTCCATGCAAAAGTACGTTGAAAACATTATTCATATGAGAATTTTGCTAAGAGCAGATTTTCTTCTTGATTGCCAAAATACCTGTTGGTGGCTTTGCTCGGGGTTTGGTCCATATCACGTCATATCATTGTTTGCTATGATGCATATATTTTCTTAAAAAAGGCAAAAAAAAGTACACATACATTTAAAACAAATCTTTTATTTATAGCAGGGGTCGGGAACCTTTTTGGCTAAGAGAGCCATACAAGCCAAACATTTAAAAAAATATTTCTGTGAGAGCCATATAATAATTTTTTAAAGTCTGAAAACAAATAAATGAGTGCACTTTTAAGTAAGACCAACATTTTTAGAGTATGAAAAGTCTCATTCTTTTTGATAACATTGTTATTCTGAAACTAACCAACAATAAATAAAATACTTCTTACCATTAATGCGACTTCTTGAACAGGTGCGGTAGAAACCGGATAGATGGATTAAAAGGCATGCGAATGTTTTATATTTTGAACGTTATTTTTGACACTGATTACCAGCGGAATTATTCATTACTTACCGTTAAGCAATGTCAGCTAAGATTTATCTGAGAGCCAGGTGCAGTCATCAAACGAGCCACATCTGGCTCTAGAGCCATAGGTTCCCTACCCCTGATTTATAGTATTAACTAGGGCTGGGCGATATGGCCTTTTGTTAATATTAATATCTCATTGTTTTTAGGCTTTAATATCTCATTGTTTTAAGGCCATGTCACGATACACGATATACAAATAACCACTGGGTGTGAGTTTTCTTTGCCCTTATGTGGGCCTACCGAGGATGTCGTAGTGGTTTGTGCAGCCCTTTGAGACACTAATGATTTAGGGCTATATAAGTAAACATTGATTGATTGATTGATATCTCAGTATTTTGCCTTAACCTTGAATTAACACTTCGTGCATATAATCACACCAGTATGATGATTCTGTGTCTACATTAAAACATTCTTTTTCATACTGCATTAATATATGCTCATTTTAAACTTTCATGCAGAGAAGGAAATCACAACTAAGTCAATTTACCAAAACTGTGTTTATTAAACAGTTATTAAGCAGAAGCACAGACATTCATGTCATTTCCAAAACAAAGTGCAAGCTTGTCGTAGTCATTTAAAACAAGCTATAAGTGCACTTTTGTGAATGATGTCACCAAGATGACATATCAAAGCAACTCTAAATTTAAGTGTACTTTTTGTGCAGAACGCCACTACAATAGTTAAAAACAAATAAAGTGCACTTTTGTGCATGTTGTCACACAAGATATTTCAATAATTGTCAAATAAAAATGAGCTGCATAACTTCCTGCGGACGTTGTCTCCTCTTGACTTTTTTTTTCATACGGTATTGATGTGGAAATAATTGCTTCGGCATTTTGTTGGTGTGGCACCGGCTGGAGATGTTGACATGCAGAGTTTCAAGCACTCCTCATTCTCTAGCGGGTGACTTTTCAAATGATGCTACATTAGCAGTGCTGTTACTTTTTGTAGCAACGCTTTTGCCGCATAAATGTTGAACATATTCCCGCTTGAAGTTACCGCCGGACGATGGATCCCGTGCTGTTTTTTTTTTTAATTCTTCCTTTATTTGTTACCAGATTCGTACCTTCTCTCTCGTGTTTACCACCCGCACCTCAACGTTAGCATCACAGCTAACTTTACCATGTTGCTACCTCTCTGCTCCGCGGGAGAGTGTGACGTTGCACACGTGACGTGTATAAGAAGGTGCGCTTGGATTACGTCTCTGTGAGAAGGAGAGACAAGAAAGAGTGGGAAACGCATGCAGTGTAATGCCCGCAGCTAAAAGCAACTGCGTGAGAATGTATACTCGAATATCACGATGTAGTCATTTTCTATATCGCACAGAGACAAACCCGCAATATATCAAGTATATTGATATATCTATTTTTCTTTATTAAAAATAACTGGTATCAAATCTAGCATCTATTTCTGGTGTCATTTTAGACTGTACTCTGGTTTAGAGACTCTTTACTAATGTTGCTCCATGCCTGCGACAAAAAGTGAGCTGCAGATCAATTTTACTTGCTGGTGTAAATGTGTATGTTAGTGAAGTAAATTATATTTATATAGCGCTTTTCTCTAGTGACTCCAAGCGCTTCACATAGTGAAACCGAATATCTAAGTTACATTTAAACCAGTGTGGGTGGCACTGGGAGCAGGTGGGTAAAGTGTCTTGCCCAAGGACACAACAGCAGTGACTAGGATGGCGGAAGCGGGACTCGAACCTGCAACCCTCAAGTAGCTGGCACGGCCGCTCTACCAACCGAGCTATGCCGCCCCATGTTAGTGTCTTATGATAATTTTTCCTATGGTCTGTGAACATAATGTCAACGGAGAATGAGAAAGTGTTGTCTGTCTAGGAGGTAAGCATGAAGACGGACGTGTGTTTAATGAGGAAATATTTGGTGGCATTGGGCTCGTTGTTAGTTTAAGATTAGCTATGAAAGCTAAACAGTGTCGGACTGTGTTTTTCTTCTGGACACTACAATACATTAATTTGTTTTCACGTAAAAAAACCCTATAATTTTTAACGTGTCGGGACTACTATATTGCCGTGGCGCACCGCCACAATCAAACACATTAAGGTGAAACCCTTTCCACTGTGGTTGTTTTCAGATTAGGTGTTTTAAGCTTTTGTTTTTTATTTTCAGAGCCAAATTGTAGGATATTTTTTTGTTCACATCAGGCTCCAAAGTAGGCCTGGGCCAATAACAAATTTATATTGACCTACAAATTATTGGAGACAAAAAATATTGCCTTTTTATAGACTAAATTAGCCACTGATGTAAATGATAGTTCATGATAATAGTGCAAGTAAACCCTTTCACGTGCAATAATCTTGTATTTCTCCTATATTTTAACATTGTAATTAAGATGTCAACTTTTAAATGCCAAGTTAAATAAAACAGACATCAATTATACTGTCTGTAAGCAACATTTTTCACTTGAATAAAAATCACAACCAAAAGCAATAAAATAGGTTATGTCTCTGCTGATGAGGTTGTTTGATTGATTGATACTTTTATTAGTAGATTGCACAGTTCAGTACATATTCCGTACAATTGACCACTAAATGGTAACACCCGAATAAGTTTTTCAACTTGTTTAAGTCGGGGTCCACGTTAATGAATTCATAGTACAATTATATACTATCAGCATAATACAGTCATCACACAGGTTAATCATCATGATATATACATGGAATTATTTACATTATTTACAATCCAGGGGGTGGGATGAATCGCTTTGGTTGATATCAGTACTTCAGTCGTCAACAATTGCATCAACAGAGAAATGGACATTGAAACAGTGTAGGTCTTACTTGGTAGGGTATGTACAGCGAGCAGAGAACATAGTGAGTTCAGATAGCATAAGAGCAAGTAAAATAAGAGCAAGTAAATACATTACAAGTACATTTGATTATTTACATCAGGTTATTTATAATCCGGGGAGATGGGATGTGAATGAAGGAGGGTATTAGTAAAGGCTTGAAGTTGCCTGGAGGTGTTGTTTTAAAGCGGTTTTGAAGGAGTATAGAGATGCACTTACTTTTACACCTGTTGGGAGTGCATTCCACGTTGTTGTGGCATAGAAAGAGAATGAGTTAAGACCTTTGTTAGATCGAATCTGGGTTTAACGTGTTTTGTGGAGCTCCCCCTGGTGTTGTGGTTATGCCGGTCATTTACATTAAGGAAGTAGAACTGAAATTGGTGGGGCACCCTCAAATATACACAACCAAAACAATAGATAAAGTGGCCAAATAAAGTTAGTGTGGCCAAAATGATCACAGATATCATTATTGTGGTATAGTTAATGTGCTCAAAAAGTAATTATGCACATGCGAAAATCTTTCAACCAACTTGTATAACCTCAAATTTCGTTCTGGCTTCATAAAAGCCATACGTTTTTTTTTTAAATTTTTGTTTAAATGTGTATTTTCCATTTCAATTTGTTAAAGTTTAGAAATGTTTTAATTAATATAAATTATGTGATCAGTTGTTTCACGTCGGTTTATTTGACTTAAGTGAGTTCACTCTGTGTTGAACGGAGACTGTGTCATCTGTTTTAACTTGACACTGGGGAGTTTGATAACTTTGTGCAAAAACAGCATCGCCCTTTGGTTGAATATGAATACTCTAACTCAGTTATTGGACAGTAATGTATTTATACAAGTTTAGATTGGAGAATGATGTTATGTCTTGTTTACATGTTAACATTTTAGTGAGCTAGCTAACGGTGGTTGGTTTTCCATAATTTTAATCGTGTGGATATCGATCAGTTTTTCGGTCATTTGTGGTAATATTAAACATCCAGAGTTTTACAGCGGTTATCATTACTACTGTTTGTTCGTAGTACAAACACCCGCAGCTGCTGAAACCAAAGCAAAAGAGTGGCGGCTCTTGTAACTCAAAACAACACGTACACATGACAAATTTTGAGAATGGCAAACTTACTGACTTCATTTTCATTCATCGTCAGGTTAATTGACTTATCAAATATCGTCCCAGGTCTACCAATGGCAGATTGCGAACCATGGTGAAATAAGTAATTTACCTCAAGTAAATTCCAACATGATTTGTTTTTTGTTGTAAATTGTTTTGAGTTTCATTGGATACTATTTTGACCAAGGTTTTATGTTTTTTGTTTTTACCCGTACAGTTGTAATTTCGTGTACATTGTACTTTGTTTTAATAGGTAGGTAAATCTGACACAACAAAAGATGGTACGACCACATTTTGGACCTCCACGCGTAAAGCCCAGGTAATGTCTATTGCACAGTTTAAACTGGAAGCAGATGCTTTGGTGTTGATATACTTGAATTTAAGAACTTGTTTGGTTTCCTTTTTCAGACCTTATGGAGATGGCCATGGCAGTGGACCTAGAGAAGGTAATTATTCCCCCAGCACAAAGACAAGAAGAGACCACCATAGCGGCCCAGGAAAGTCCCCTGTACACTGGAGAGAATCAAGGGGTGGAGGACGACCCCCATCTGACAGGAGAGGTCCGCCTCTGGGAGACCAAAGAGAGCCACGTTTTAATAACTGGAGGTCCCACAATCAGGATTCCCATCAGTCATATGCTCCTAAAATGGAACCACACCACAGCCAGAGGAGGCCACCTTCATCCAGACTGAACCGCCCTCCTCAGGCTCAGCATCAGTCATCATCTCGCAGTCCACAGTCCCGAGGGTCCCCAGGTCAAAGGGGCCCTCCTCCCCATGG
Source organism: Nerophis ophidion (assembly GCF_033978795.1). Classification (NCBI taxonomy): domain Eukaryota; kingdom Metazoa; phylum Chordata; class Actinopteri; order Syngnathiformes; family Syngnathidae; genus Nerophis; species Nerophis ophidion. Next base: position 55,102,183 of record NC_084614.1, read on the forward strand.
CCACTCCTCAGGTCACAGGTCACCCTCACCAAGACATTTTCGTGGCCACCCAGCTGACAAAAGGCCACCACCAGCCTATCAGGGTTCCTTCAGGGGTCCCAAAAGGCAGCCAGATTTCCCCCACCAAGAGCAAAGACTCCGAGGCCCCCGTGGAGACTTCAGCCCAAGAGGAAGGCCCTTTGCGGACTCTGGTCATGGGATGAAGCGATGGAACAACAACGGAGCATTCACTCATCCACACAATGGTGAACATGGGCCCTCCGGCTCTCAGAGGAGCCCAAGAGAGATGCAGGGAAGAGGCTCGTTTTCAGAGAGGTACAGGATGGAAGTTCCAGCTGGTTGAAATGATTAAACAGAAGGCTGAAGCTGGTGCAGACCTCAGTCACATGGGTCATAATGAGTCCTGTACCCAGCTCCAAATTAAATAATTAGTGGGGTGTAGTGGTTTCACCTATACCATTTGAGGAGTGTCTGTAATTTTTTAATTGGCACATTGAAAATATTTTTTACTCCTTCGAGTTTCATTCTGTCATGGCTTTGAGATGTAGTATAACTCTACGCCACCCACTTAACATGGCAGGACGATCTGTTATTGTAACAATTTCTCTATTGTCTGATGGATATGCAGGTGGTCATCACAGCAAGACTCCAGGAGGCAGCGTGGTCCAATGGAGAGGCAGGGCGGCAGACCCCACAGCTTTGAGAGCATAAAAGATGTCCCTCGCCAGCCCCTGTTCAGACCTCCACCTTGGAAAGGAGGCCCCCCACCATCATCGTCTTTCCAACGCAACCCCCAAGACAGGCAACTGACAGCCCCCCGTAAGCGGAGACTGTCAGACATCAGCTTGTCCTCATCAAGCCCTGCACAGGATCACAGTGGCCCTAAGTACCCCAGGAGAGAGAGAATTCCACTCCTCAGTATTCCCAGACCCTTTGGTGTTAAGCCCTTATCACTTAGGGATAAAAGTTTCTTATTTAAAGGCAGACAAATGAGATTTGAGCCCTCCATGAGACTTAGAATGCCTCCACCCTTCAGACCCAGGCCTCGCTTCGGAGATGCTCCCTACAGGGGACCTCAAAGCTCTATTCTTGCTATTAGGAAGAAGCGCTTCCAGTCGAATCCGGTTCCCTTGAAAAAGCTGGAACCTAGGGACACAAGACATCAACAGTCTCCTGACAGAGATGAAGGTGCAGCAAGCAGGTCCCCACAAGACTCTGATACCAGAAAAGAACAGGTGGAGTCTCGCCGGCCCTTGAATACACACAGGTACGGTATCTTCCTTCTTGCACTGTTCGCAGGGGCTTGATGATTGGGAGGTCAAGAAAGAATGTTTTGATGATGAGACAACGTATGAAAAATGGAGAAGAGATGAAGCACTAAATTGTGAGATTCCTCCTTCCCCAATGCCTCCCTATCTGCAGTCTGCATATGAATCACAATCCCATAAAGAGAAGATGCTTGTGCTGTCCCATCGTTAAAGCAAGCGCCCTACAAAGTCTAGCACTCGATTTATATCAGTGCTGTTGAAACTTGCCCTCCATTCTCTTGGCTGTCTGTATGTTGTCAATACTACAACCTCTTGCCTCACCTCAACCATTGGAAAAGACCTATGGAATGTGGCTTGCTGGAGTATCCCAAAACTAAGCTAGTTCTACCATTTGATGCTTTGTTTTACACTGAGATGGAAGACCTAATTGCTAGTCAAGAGGAGTGTATGACTAATGGACCGTCAATGCTGCCATACAAGTATTGCTGGATTCCTGTTTACTCATCAGTTCATTAAGGCCTTGACTCATAATGCAATTGATAAACAACACTCAAGCCAATTTTCTCACGAGAGCAAAGGTTTCCAACATCTCCCTACATTGAGAAAATGCATTCGTAGCCAATTTGGACAGACTAGTCCTTGTCACGCTCAAAGGAAGAGGAAGAGTTTGTAAAAAGAATCTAATTGATACCAGAAGAGGACACCTCATATGGGAAGAAGGTGACAATGTTTAGGCACTGAACACAGCAACAAGCACTTAATCTTCAAATATGGTTTGTACATCAGATCTAAACCATATCCATGCTGGGGGAAAAATGTCTCAATTGTTTCTACACAGAAGGTGGCCATGTAAACATTCAGCAACCCAAGTTGTTACCCTATAGCACCCAACTCTGCTTTAATTGCCAGTAATTCTGCAGCGACATCCTACTTGCAGTCGTGCCGATGATACCATAACCACTTGACCTGACCGCAAGACTAAATAAATTTGCCCGAATAAAAGCTCATGATCAAGACTGACCAAGACTTGTTGCTGCATTGGAAAAGAATTTTTGCGGTTTCATCATAGCACCTTGCTCTATTCTTGCCACTTAAATGCACTGTGGCTGATAAGCCGTGCAGTTCACGAGCACCCAACATATTAAAAAGGCTTTTAATGTACTTAAATTAGCCCTTTATGTTCTTGCCTGTGCATAAAGCCTGGACAGCCAAAGAAAAGAAGCTGCGCAAAGAAGTCTGCTAGCCCCTTTTGTTCTTCTCAGACCCTCTGATTTTTGTGATGAGCTGAGGTGTCTTGTAATGGTGGTCACATTCTCATGGAAAACCTGGACTCTGAAGTTGGATGTCTTTCCCTGATCTTCACAAGCATTTATCGTATAAGACAAAAGACACCCCTCGGAAACCCTCGCCCTAAACCTCTTGAAGGAGCAGCATGACGATAGAATGTGGATCAAAGGTTGATTGAAGATTTGTTGATGCAATATTTTATCATGCCCACCACAACGGCCGCTTTGCGTAAATGAAGAGAGCTCAGATTGATTCAGTGCAAAATAGGAGTAAAGAAGCATGGACATTCCATGGTTCTGTAAGTACCAACGTGTGATTTGTGGCTTTATATCTTCCATTTTCTTCCTGCATAGCTATGCTGTTCATTGACGATTTATGCTGGCACCTTTTTACCGTTTTTTTGTGTGTTGCTTAATTTAACCACTGGTCATTTCTGTTTAGAGCTTCTTCTCCTGTTGAGAAACGCGACCTTGTTGTCGTGTCCCACTGGGCAGCTGGGCAGAGCACTTCCAAAGAAGACTCTCCTGCCAAAGATGATAGTTCAAAAATAAAGACAAGTAACTTTCTTTCTTCATCCGACATATTCTTGACAGTACATTAAAATAGGTTTTCAAATGACACGTTTGGTCATTTCTCTTTAGAACGTAATCCTGGCATGTCAAAAATAAAACCAAGGTCGCCATCCCCTGATGACAGAAAACGGGGTTATTTGGACAAGAGAATATTCAGGTAAACATTTTAATATTTGTATTGCTGCATAAAATGTTAAGACATGTCCTGTTTCTGAGGTTCCCATACTGATTTTTCAGGCATGGTGACTTAATGTCAGATTCGCGGCCCTACAGACGACCTGGACCCATGCAGGTGAGTAAGAAAATGCCTTAAAGCAGGCCTATTCAACTGGTGTTCTGGGAATGACATTATACCGGCCCCTGATTTTAGGTAAAAACTTGGGGGGACAAACATTTTTGCAGCAAGTCCCTTAAAACACAAGTGCTCCTGTTGTGTGAAATAACTTGGACCACTGTAAACACATTGAAAGACCTTGCAGTGACATTTTAACCTTGCTAGCAAACCGAGAACATTGTGGTCCAAACTTGTTTTACAGTGGGTACAGAAAGCATTCAGACACCTTATAATGTTTCACTTTATCATTGCAGCCAACTGCTAAAATCAAGTGTTTTATTTTTCCTTATTGTACTCAGTACTTAACAGAAATGTATAATTTTTTGCAAATTTATAAAAAATAAACTCTTCAGATCCTTTGCTCAATTGATGCACCTTTGGCAGAATTTACAGCCTCAAGTATTTTTGAATACGATGCCACAAGCTTGGCACACCTATCGTTGGGCTGTTTTACCCATTCCTCTTTGTAGCACCTTTCGAGCTCCTTCAGATTGGATGGTGGGTTTTCATCCAGGACGTCTCTGTATACTGCTGCATTTATCTTTCCCTCTATTGTGACTAATCTCCCAGTTTCTGCCACTGAAAAACATGACTACAGTGTGACGTGCCACAACCATGCTTCACTATAGGGATAGTATTGGTCTGGTTTCCTCCAAACATGATGCCTGACATTCGCACCAAAGAGTTCGATCTTTGTCTTTTCAGACCAGATAATTTTGTTCCTAATGGTTTGAGATAGACTCCAGCACCCCCCCGCAACCCTGAAAGGGACAAGCAGTAGAAAATGGATGAATGGGTTTGAGAGTCTTTCTGGTGCATTTTGGCAACATTTTACTAAGAAATAACTTCCCTCGGGCCACTCTTACCAAACAGGACTGATTGGTGGATCGCTGCAGTGATGTTTCTTTCCACAGAGGAATGCTGTATCTCTGACAGCGTTCCCATCAGGTTCTTGGTCAGCTCCTTGTGTAGAATAAGATGAATGCAGCAACATTCAATAACAGAGAGATTCTGGATGAAAACCAAAGCTTCCCATTCAACCTGATGGAGCTTGAGAGGTGCTGCAAAGAGGAATGGGCGAAACTGCCCTAAGATAGGTGTGCTGAGCTGGTGGCATCGTATTCAGACTTGACGCTATGATTGATACCAAAAGGGCATCGACAAAGTGTTGAGCAAAGGGTCTGAATACTTATGTACGTGTAATATTTTTAATATATTTGCAAAAAATTATATATATCTGCTTTGTGTCTAGATGGGGTTCTGAGTGTACATTGAGAAATAGAATGAACGTTTTTGGTTTTAGCAAACGACTGCAATAAAACGGAGTGAAATATCTAAAGGGGTCTGAATGCCTTCTTTACTCAGTATATAACTGAGCCGTTCCATTAGGCGGTATAGCTCTGTTGATAGAGCGGCTGTGCCAGCAACTTGAGGGTTCCAGGTTCGATTTCCACTTCAGCCATCCTAGTTACTGCCGTTGTGTCCTTGGGCAAGACGCTTTACCCACCTGCTCCCTGTGCCACCCACATTGGCTTAAATGTAACTTAGATATCGGGTTTCACTATGTAAAGCACTTTGAGTCACTCGAGAAAAGCGCTATAAATATAATTCCCTTCACTTTAAGTTCTTTCCTTGGCTGATATTTTTTCTGAAGGTAATTTATGTAACGAAGGTGTTGCTGTAGCTTGTTCTTCAGATGTAGTCATTTGTTCAACTTCTGTAGTTAAACTAGTGTTGAAAGTTTTATGTTATTTCCATTTCTCATTATTTGGGCTATTCAATTGGTGGTGGCCTTAGTTTAGTTAAAACTTATGAGATACTCACATTTTTTCAGTAGATTCTTATAAACACTCCAGTGCTGTCATAGAGATGATCTGTGACCATCTTTTTTGCAGAAGGTATTTAAAACAGCAGAGCTCTTGTGAAATGTTGACAAAAATTAATGGAGCAGAATCAAAAACCTACTCTAGAGCAGTGGTCCCCAACCACGGGGCCACGGCCCAGTACCGGGCCGTGGCCCGATTGGTACTTGGCCGCAGAAGAATTTTTTATTTAAAAAAAAAAAATTAAAAAAAAATAAAAACAATTTAATTTTATTTTTTTTATTAAATCAACATAAAAAAACACAATGTACACTTAGTGCACCAACTATGATTTATACATAACCAAACAAATAGTGAAGGCAAAGGTCCGGCTCCCAGGTCCTTAACATTCTGAAGATGTGCCCCTAAAACAATTCAGTTGAATATGCTGTTTATAAAGTAAACAAGCTGTGCTGTTCTTTCATAATTTTCATCCACACAGTGTGTTATAGTGTGTTGTCTTTACTGTGATGTTTGACAGCGACGGTTTCTTGGTGCAAGGAGGCCTGGCCCTGAACCATCTGGACATTTTAGGAGACCACTCATGGTATGCAGAATCTCAGAGTTCCAAGCATTCTTCTGGCGAACTCCCTATGCTAACTAAAAGCATTCATTTTTATTATTTTTTTTTTTAAATCAAGGAGAGTCTAGTGCCACGCCCATCTGCAAACCAGAATCCCGTGTTCCGGAAAAGTTACAGCATCATGTCCAAATACCGCAACATGAGAGTGATTCGACAACGTGCTCCTTACAACCGAGGACCCAACCAACGCTGGTGACCACTTCAGGTGTGCAGACCTGTCTTTAACTACTCTCAACATTGTTGTTGATCACAAATGTGGTTAGTTGGACAAATCTTTTTTTTCTTTTTCTTTTGATTTTGCAGGGTCTATTATTGGAGACCGAGGAAAGGACTGCTAATATGATACATATTGTACATAATGGTGTTTCTTACATTTGGTTTAAGCAATGAAACTGAATTTTTACAAAAAAACAACCTTGTAGATTATGGTGCTGTTGAGAGGTATGTTTTGGTACTTCATACACAAGACAAGGCTTTATTAAATTCAAAGATACGAATTGGATTTGCAACTTTTTTGTTTTTCATTACATATTTCAGAAATGGCACCTTTTTTGTTGGATGCTACCTGTCAAAAGACACTGTTCCCTATTGTACATTTTTCTTGGTCTGTGTAAAGTCATTTTATGAGGTTTTAAATAAAATCTGGTGAAACTGTCAGTATTGCAATGCTCATTCCACCAAAAGTCTTTTTTGGCTTTCCACTCATCAAAACCTAACATTTTACAAATACTTCCTGTTAGAAAATAAAGAGGGCGGTCATCAAGAAAGCTCCTTGAATCATACTCTTTTGTAACCCACTACTGGTGCGTGCCTAAAGCATAGCACTTGCCCTTCAATTGGAGACGCCCTTCACTCTGGCCTGGTGATATTTGTGAACAGAGTGGCGCTCCTGTGCTAAACATAGCCCTCAGTGTTGCACCCTTCATCAAAACAGTGCAGACCACGGCGATCTACAATGGCCGGTGTTGAGTTACATCAGATGCTGTTGTATCTCATTGGGGAGGCTCACTGAACACGGTAAGAGCCCTTTTATATTAAGTACAGTAACGAACAACCTGGAGTAGTGTGTCAAGTAATGAGTGACATCTGTCTGATGTATGTGGACTTTGGAGTGCTGTGAAAAACTGAAGAGCAGATGCTTTCATCTCATTGGAGATTAGTGTGCAACACTGACCTGTTCCAAAGTTTCATTTTTATGATGTATTAATGAAGTGAAGTGAAGTGAATTATATTTATATAGCGCTTTTCTCTTGTGACTCAAAGCGCTTTACATAGTGAAACCCAAAATCTAAGTTACATTAAAACCAGTGTGGGTGGCACTGGGAGCAGGTGGGTAATGACATAATAGGCTACAGCAAAGTGTCTGACGCTATGTCTTATGTGTACCATGCAGTACAATAATACAAACTATACTGTCGAGGCATCATGGTTTGACATTTTTAGACAGTGTCAATCAAAGCTGCACATCATGACTTCTGTTTGTATGTAAAGGGACCATTGATACCTCTTCTAATGGAAATCATTAGATGGTGTACCTAATAAAGTGGCCATGTCTGGTGAGTTTGCTGTACGCCGTAAAGCAGATGTCTTAAGAATGTCAGCTGTTTTTGTCCGTGGGATAAATTTAACCAATATGTAATGCAGGGAACCCTGTCTGAGGAATCTAATCAATGTCTTAATTTGTAAAATACATTTTATCATATAATACTGACCCAAATATAGTCTGTTTTTTTTCCTTACAAAACGGCTACAAAAAGAATCATATTACTATACTGGATCTACAAATTTATGAATGCAAACAAATAGGTGGCGCAAAAAGATTTCGCAAGCAAACCAGAGCTGTTCTTGCCACACATGCTCACACACAACAGTAATATTTACTGATATTGGAAACAAGTCTTTTTTTGTCTTAGGTATTTTATTTCAAAGCGGGCTTGTCTTATATTTGTCTGAATACATTACTTGTGACATAAAAAAATAAATGTTTTTAAAAGAAACTAGCGCTAAATATTTTTCTAAGTAAATTAACTGAAATTATATTTTTTATAGTTTTGGTTACTTTGTTTTAGTTGTAAAGACAGATTGACTAACTGTATTATTAGAACTTGGTTTAATTATTTGTATGTATTTGTGTGTGTGTGTGTATATATATACATATGTATATATAAGTACGTGTGTGTGTATATATATATATTTATATATATATATTATGTCATTTTATATCTATATTTGCTGTATTTAATATACACACACCCTGTTTGTAAAACAGGGTGTGTGTGATGCGCCATTGCAGTAGCACTGTGTAGAAGTGCTTGTACAGTAGTTAGCGCATTTTGCATGTTGCATGCTGCTTCTGCCTGCTACTGTCTGCTTTCAGCTACTGCCACCGGCTAGCCCTCCTTACGGGGGGTGAAAAGAGGAGCCGAGCGGGTAAGCCTCCTCTTGCCGGTACACAGCCTCTCCACCACCAAGACTCCTACAGTGCCTCCCCTTGGCCACACACGGTAACTGGGATCTCGCGGTCCCAGGTTAAACTGTAGGGGATCCCGATACAGCAGTGGGCCCTAGAGGCGAGGTGTGCAGGCTCACCGGTGTGTGGACACGTGCTGGCATCCGCCAACCACTGCCCCATCTATGGGTCAAATAGTTGTCATCCCCCGCCCCACCCCCACCTGCTGACTTGTGGTACCTTTGGGAGAAGGAAAGGCTACGGGAGAAAATCAGGAGTGGAGCTCCTGAGGCGATTGGGTGTCATCGTTGACCCCTCGCCGGCAGCTCCTGCAGCCAAGCCGATGCCAGATGTATTGCCTTGCTTTTCTCTGGGCCACATCGACACTGCCGAGAAGGGGTTCTTGATGTCTGGGCAACCCAAGATCGCCATACTTTCTGCCCAGGCTTGCGCCACGGAGAGGTCAGTCCAGCCTCCACCCAAAAGGGAGGAAACAACACGGAAGCTGGCAGTCTTAAGTTCCACCCGATTGGCGCCAGCTTCGACGGTGGGAGGAATCATTGACTCAAGAAACAATGAACTCCCCCCAAGCGCAACCCATCGTCACTACTAACGGACGGATGCCTATGATGATATGTATCATAATTATAATTAAATATATAAATATACATACAGTGGGGCAAACAAGTATTTAGTCAGACACCGATTGTGCAAGTTCTCCCACTTAAAATGATGACAGAGGTCTGTAATTTTCATCAAAGGTACACTTCAACTGTGAGAGACAGAATGTGAAAAAATCCAGGAGGTCACATTGTAGGAATTTTTAAGAATTTATTTGTAAATTATGGTGGAAAATAAGTATTTGGTCACTTCAAACAAGGAAGATCTCTGGCTCTCACAGACCTGTAGCTTTTTCTTTAAGAAGCTCTTTTGTCCACCACTCGTTACCTGTATTAATGGAACCTGTTTGAACTCGTTATCTGTATAAAAGACACCTGTCCACAGCCTCAAACAGTCGGACTCCAAACTCCACTATGGCCAAGACCAAAGAACTGTCGAAGGACACCAGGAAAAGAATTGTAGACCTGCACCAGACTGGGAAGAGTGAATCTACAATAGGCAAGCAGCTTGGTGTGAAAAAATCAACTGTGGGAGCAATTATCAGGAAAATGGAAGACATACAAGACCACTGATAATCTCCCTCGATCTGGGGCTCCACGCAAGATCTCACTCATCCCGTGAGGTCAAAATGATAATGAGAACGGTGAGCAAAAATCCCAGAACCACACGGGAGGACCCTGTGAATGACCTGCAGAGAGCTGGGACCAAAGTAACAAAGGTTACCATCAGTAACACACTACGCCGACAGGGAGTCAAATCCTGCAGTGCCAGACGTGCCCCCTGCTTAAGCCAGTGGATGGCCAGGCCCGTCTGAAGTTTGCCAGAGAGCACATGGATGATACAGCAGAGGATTGGGAGAATGTCATGTGGTCAGATGAAACCAAAATATAACTTTTTGGTATAAACTCAACTGGTCATGTTTGGAGGAAAAAGAATACTGAGTTGCATCCCAAGAACACCGTACCTACTGTGAAGCATGAGGGTAGAATCATCAGTTTTTTAAATATCTAAACAACCTCGTGCCAACATATCTCTCCGACCTCCTTCAGCCTTACTGCCCCACCCAATCCCTAAGATCAGGCGATCAGCTGCTACTGACGGTCCCTGACACAAGGCTGAAGCTTAGAGGTGACAGAACATTCGCCGCTACTGCTCCCAAGCTCTGGAACGACCTACCTCTTGAGTGTTAGACAAGCCTCCTCTCTTCCTGTTTTTAAATCTCTCTTAAAAACATACTTCTATTCCATGGCTTTTAACACTGAGTGATATCCATCCTGCAATGGCGCCCCATTATACACCTGCTGTGAACCTGTTTTTATTTTTTATTTATTTTATTTTATTTATTTATTTATTTTTTTTCATGTTCTGTTTGTGTTGTGTTGTGTTGTACAGCACTTTGGCTACCCCTGTGGTAAATTTTACATTTTTATTTAGCCTTTTTTAACCAGGTAATAAGCCCATTGAGTTCAAAGATCTCTTTTCCAAGGGAGACCTGGCCAAGAGAGCAGCAGCAAGGTTACAATAAAAACAGTAAACAACACATAAAACATCACATTTACAACATTAAAACTTGCTCATATGAAACATGTGCATACAGACAAGGTAGACTGCAATCCTTTCACAGAAGCTTTAAACTCATTCAATGTAACAAGAGTTTGAAGTTGAATATTCGATTGTAGGTTATTCCAAGTCTTCGGTGCTGAAAACCTAAATGCTTTCTTGCCCAGTTCAGTTCTTACTTTGTTCCTCAGTTCGTCATCCCCATTCATTGAACCCAGATTGTGACTTCCTTAATTTTTTGTTAAAAGACAAGATAGATAAGATGGAGTGATACAAAGAATGGTTTTGTAGATGAAAACATACCAATGATTGAGGCGTCGAGCACATAAAGATGTCCAGTTAACCATTGAGTATAAGACACAATGGTGAGTAAGGGGAGCGCAGTTGGTGATGAATCCCAGTGGCCCGTGGTACACACTATCCAGCTTGTGGCGACAACCAGCAGTAGCATTCATGTACAACACATCCCCATAGTCAATAACAGGTAAAAAAAAAGTTGTTTCCACTAATTTCTGTTTCACAGTAAAGGAAAAGCAAGACTTGTTTCTATGATAAAATCCCAGTAAAAGTTTGTTTTTTTACAACATACTGAATGTGCTCCTTAAAACTAAAAAGTGGTGTTTGATTAAAAATCCCAAATATTTAAAAGAAGATACTAACATATTTTGTTGCCCATTTTTCGTTAAAATGTTTTCACACAGTGCTGATCTTACAGTTTTTGATGTGGTAAAGAACATACACTTTGTTTTCCCTGCATTTAAAACCAGTTGAAGATAGCAAAGTTGTTCTTGTACTCTGTCAAATGCATATTGTAGATATTTAAAGGCCTCAGCAGGAGTTGGTGCTGTGTAGTATATGACAGTATCATAAATGTGCTATATAAATAAAGTTGATTTGATTTGATTTGACTTTGGGGCTGTTTTTCTGCTAAGGGGACAGGACGACTGATCAGTGTTAAGGAAAGAATGAATGGGGCCAGGTATCGTGAGATTTTGAGCCAAAACCTCCTTCCATCAGTGAGAGCTTTGAAGATGAAACGTGGCTGGGTCTTCCAGCATGACAATGATCCCAAACACACCGCCCGGGCAACGAAGGAGTTAATCAATGATTATTTATATAGCCCTAAATCACTAATTTCTCAAAGGGCCGCACAAACCACAACGACATCCTCGGTAGAGCTCACATAAGGGTAAGGAAAACCCACACCCAGTGGGACGTCGGTGACAATGATGACTATGAGAAACCTTGGAGAGGACCGCATGGCTCCGTAAAAAGCATTTGAAAGTCCTGGAGTGGCCTAGCCAATCTCCAGACCTCAACCCCATAGAAAATCTGTGGAGGGAGTTGAAAGTCCGTGTTGCTCGGCCACATACTCAAAACATCACTGCTCTCGAGAAGATCTGCTTAGAGGAATGGGCCAAAATACCAGCTACTGTGTGTGCAAACCTGGTAAAGACCTATAGTAATCGTTTGACCTCTGTTATTGCCAACAAAGGTTATATTACAAAGTATTGAGTTGAATTTTTGTTCTAGACCAAATACTTATTTTCCACCATAATTAACAAATAAATTCTTTAAAATTCCTACAATGTGAATTCCTGGATTTTTTTTCACATTCTGTCTCTCACAGTTAAAGTGTACATATGATAAAAATTACAAACCTCTGTCATCATTTTAAGTGGGATAACTTGCACAATCGGTGGCTGACTAAATACTTTTTTGCCCCACTGTATATATATATATATATATATATATATATATAATTTATAATGCATTTTTGATCAAACTGCATCTCAAAGATAAGCAGGATTAAAACAGGGTGGAGGAAAGAAAACATACTCAATAAACACCAAAAGATAAGGTTAAAAATCATAATGACACCTAGCAATCATATGCCTTTTTGAATAAAAAGGTTTTCTGGCCTATTTTAAAAGACTCCTGGCTGTGAATCTTTATATATATATGTATATATATATATACATACAATATACCTCCATAACTTAATATAAAATATAAACGTAATATAGTATATAAATGTCTAATGATTACCTGTATCGTTAAAATTCATTTATTGATCATTTGTTTTGTTTTTTTGATTAAAAGTCAATATTTGCTTTTCATACTGTATTACATTTCAACAAATTTAAAAACCAGTGAAGTTGGCATGTTGTGTAAATTATAAATAAAAACTGAATACAATGATTTTCAAATCCCTTTCAACCTATATTAAATTGAATAGACTGCAAAGACAAGATACTTAATGTTTGAATTGGTAAACTTTGTGTTTTTTGCAAATATTAGCTCATTTGGAATTTGATGCCTGCAACATGTTTTTAAAAAAAACTGGCACAAGTGGCAAAAAAGACTGAGCAATTGGAGGAATGTTCATCAAACACTTATTCGGAACATCCCACAGGTGAACGGGCAAATGGGGAACAGGTGGGTGCCATGATTGGGTATAAAAGCACCTGCCATGAAATGCTCAGTCATTCACAAACAAGGATGGGGCAAGGGTCACCACTTTGTGAACAAATGCGTAAGCAAATTGTCGAACAGTTTAAGAACAACATTTTTCAACAAGCTATTGCAAGGAAATTAGGGATTTCACCTATTACGGTCCGTAATATCAAAAGGTTCAGAGAATCTGGAGAAGTCACTGCGCGTATGTGGCAAGGCCGTGACCTTCGATCCCTCAGGCGGTACTGCATCAAAAACAACATCAGTGTGTAAATGATATCACCACATGGGGTCAGGGACACTGCAGAAACCCACTTTCGGTAACTACAGTTTGTCGCTACATTTGTAAGTGCAAGTTAAATCTCTACGATGCAAAGCCATTTATCAACAACACCCAGAAACACCAGTGGTTTTGCTGGGCCTGAGCTCATCTAAGATGAACTGATAAAAAGTGGAAAAGTGTCCAGTGGTTTGACGAGTTCACATTTCAAATTGTTTTTGGAACCTGTGGATGTCGTGTCCTCCGGACCAAAGAGGAAAATAACCATTCAGACGTTCAAAAGCCAGCATCTGTGATGGTATGGGGGTGTATTAGTGCCCAAGGCATGGGTAACCTACACATCTGTGAATGCACCAATAATGCTGAAAGGTACATACAGGTTTTGGAGCAACATATGTTGTCATCCAAGCAACGTCTTTTTCATGGATGCCCCTGCTTATTTCAGCTAGACAATGCCAAGCCACATTCTGCACATGTTACAACAGCGTGGCTTCGTAGTATAACAGTGCGGGTACTAGACTGGCCTGCCTGTAGTCCAGACCTGTCTCCCATTGAAAATGTGTGGCGCATTTTGAAGCGTAATATATAACAATAGAGACCCCGGACAGTTGAACAACTAAAGCTGTACATCAGGCACAATTGGGAAAGAATTCCACAAGAAAAGCTTAAAAAATTGGTGTTCTAGGTTACGAAACGTTTACTGAGTTTTGTTAAAAGGAAAGGCCATGTAACAAAGTGGTAAAATGCCCCTGTGCAATTTTTTTTTGCAATTTGTTGCTGCCATTAAATTCTAAGTTAATTATTATTTGCAAAAAAAAAAATTAAGAGTCTCAGTTTAAACATTAAATATCTTGTATTTGCGGTACATTCAATTAAATATAAGTTGAAAGGATTTTGTATCATTGTATTCTGTTTTTATGTGCCATTTACACAACGTGCCAACTTCACTGGTTTTGTATTTGTAATTTCATATCTATATTCCTATCTTTAATATGTGTATATATTTTCATTCCACATGTATTCGTACTTGATTAAAACATGTTTCTAAAAATAAATATGAATAAAATATGCATACATATTTTTATTTTCAATCAATCAATCAATCGATCAATCAATCAATCAATCAATCAATCAATCAATCAATCAATCAATCAATCAATCAGTCCGTCCGTCCGTCCGTCAATCAATCAATCAATCAATCAATGTTTATTTATATAGCCCTAAATCACAAGTGTCTTAAAGGGCTGCACAAGCCACACGACATCTTTGGTTCAGATCCCACATCAGGGCAAGGGAAAACTCAACCCAATGGGACAATGAGAAACCTTGGAGAGGACCGCCGATTTGGGGTACAAAATGTGTTATCGGAATTGCAGTCTCATGTTTTGAACATTCGGGTGAAGAGAGGGGCAGAGCTTTCAACCGATCACCACCTGGCGGTGAGTCGGCTACGATGGTGGGGAAGGATGCCGGACCGACCTGGCAGGCCCAAACGCATTGTAGGGGTCTGCTGGGAATGTCTGGCACAGTCTCCTGTCAAGAGAGAGTTTAAATTCCCACCTCCGGAAGAACTTTAAACATGTTACAAGGGAAGTGCTGGTCAACTGGTCCGAGTGTACCATGTTCTGTGCCTCTATTTTCGAAGCAGCCCATTAAAGTTGTGGCCGCAAGGTCTCCGGAGCCACCATCCTCTGCCTGAGCTGACCTCAACTGGGTTTATTGTGGTCGGTGGAATGACTACTTCAAAGACTCCTCAATCCCATTTACACATCTTCCAATGAGGAAGCAGTGCCTGGGGACTGTGCGGTAGGCTCTCCTATTTCTGGGGCCGAGGTCTCCGAGGTAGTTAAGAATCTCCTGGGTGGCAGGGCCCTGAGGGTAAATAAGACCCACCCAGAGTCTCTTAAGGTTCTGGATGCTCAAGGGCTATCTTGGTTGACAAGAGTCTGGATTGAAAGACTGGGGTGGTGATTCCTCTATTTAAGAAGGGGAACCGAAGGGTGTGTTCCAGCTCTCACAGGATCACACTCCTCAGCCTCCCTGATAAGGTCTATCGGGGTGTACTGGAGAGGAGGCTATGCCGGATAGTCGAACCTCGGATACAGGAGGAGCAGTGTGGCTTTTGTTCTGATCGTGTCACTGTGGAGCAGCTCTATAGTCTCAGCAAGGTCCTTGAGGGTGCATGGGAGTTTGCCCAACCAGTCTACATGTGTTTTGTTGACTTGGAAAAGGCATTCGTCTGTGTCCCTCGGGAAGTCCAGTGGGGAGTGTTCAGAGAGTATGGGGCATTGGACTGCCTGATTGTGGTGGTCAGCCCTGTGTACGATGAGTGTCAGAGCTTGGTCCGTATTGCCGGCAGTAAATGGGACCCGTTTCCAGTGTGGGTTGGACTCTGGCAAGGCTGCCCTTTGTTACCAATTCAATTTTTAATTTTTATGTACAGAATTTCTGGGCACAGTCAGGGAGTTGAAGATATCCTGTTTGGTGGCTGCAGGATTAGGGCTCCGCATTTTGCGTATTGTCTGGCTCTGCTTGCTTTATTTGGCCAAGATCTCCAGCTCTAACTGGATCGGTCTGCAGCTGAGTGTGAAGCGATTGGGATGAAAATCAGCACTTCCAGGTCCGAGACCATGGTTCTCCCCTGGAAAAGGGTGGAGACGAATTCCTGTTGCATGTGGAGTAGTTCAAGTACATCGGGGTCTTGTTCACGATTGATGGAAAAGTGAATGATGTTATCGGTGTGGCGTCTGATGTCATGCGGACCCTGTATCGATCCCTCGTGGTGAAGAGAAAGCGGAACCGAAAGGCAAAGCTCTCACTTTAGCTGTCGATCTATCCTCCTATCCTCACCTATGGTCATGAGCTTTGGGTTGTAACCAAAAGGACAAGATCACCAGTACAAGAGGCTGAAATTAATTTGCTCTGGCGGGGGGTGGTGGTTCGCCTTAGAGATAGGGTGAGAAGCTCTGTCATTCGGGAGGAGCTCGAACTAAAGTCGTTGCTCCTCCACATCGAGAGGAGCCAGATCATGTGGTTCGGGCATCTGGTCATAATTCCTCCCTTGGGAGGTGTTTAGGCCATGTCTGACCAGTAGGAGGCCACAGGGAAAACCAAGGACATTGTTGGAGAGACTATATCTCCCAGCTGGCCTAGGAATGCCTCAAAATTCCTCAGGATGAGCAGGACGAAGTAGCTGGGTAGAGGGAAGTCTGGTCTTCTCTGCTTCGGCTGCTGCCCCCGTACCCCGACCTCAGATAAGGGGAAGAAAATAAATGGATGGATGGATAAACATGTTTAATAATGAACAATAAAGTACACAACTCGACCGATTTTATCCCCCAAAAATGCATTTTAAACAACACTTTTAAGCAGTAAAATATAAAAAAGTATGTGTTTCAAATCAAGCAGGGTCTACAGAGTGTGTATACTTTGATGGAAAGAAAAGTGAACCAGAGTGAAGAGTTGAATTCTTCAGTGACGCAAGAAAAATCTGATGAAAAAAGCCACAATGGAGCTGTAAGTATATTAAAAAAACAAATTATATGACATGTACCACATACAAGAAATTTTGTACAAATGGTTTTTTTTCTCCAAAATGTTATTTTGCTCCTCACAGGCAGATGAACCCAGAAATGTTCTCGCATTCTCTCCTCCTTCACTCTCCCCTCTGCTTCCTAAAGCCCTGTCGGCTGTTCTTCACGCTAGACAAACTTCTCCCGGCATGGAACCAGAACCTTCACCTGGAAGAAGAAGTCCACCAGAACACACATCCGCACCCAAACTGGAGCGGCTGCAGTCTGAGCTGAGAGAGCTGAGGGAGCAGTTTGAACAGATGAAGAGTCAGCACAAGTAAGTAATACCTCTGCAAGATATGAATACACATATTGCTCAACTCATAATCTTGTTTGCCAGTAAGGAAATTCAACTACTGATGAACGAGCTTGATGAGGAGAAGAGAATTCGTCTGACTCTGCAGGTGAAAAGTATTTGTTTGTGGGATTTATTCATGGTTGTTTATGGGATCTTGTCCTTCTTTTCTCTGCTTTAGATGGAGATACAACGTATGAAGAAGCACATGTCCAAATGACAAAATCACCCTGATAAGGACAATCATTTCATTACTTCTATTCATTTCAGATTGCCAAAAACACGATACAGCTCAAGACTTTTTGTGGCGTCATTTTAGTCTTTATGGTGTTGAATTTTATAATTTACTAAAATATTGATCCCTCCTAGGCTCCAAATGTTACCAGTTATTGAAAATATAAACAGTGTACATCTTAACAACCACATAAAGCAGGAACGTCAAACAGGTTTTCACTTAGGCCTACTCACAAATTACTGTTTGTTACAGTGAATGTATTGTATAAGAATTATAATGTATCATCGCCTTATGGAAGTAGAATTGTCTCACATCAACTTATGTATACCAATATGCATACTTGCCAGCCTTGAGACTTCCAATTTCGGGAGGTGGGGGGTGGGGCGTGGTCTGGGTGGGGCGGAGGTGTGGTTGGGGGCGTGGTTGGGGCGGGGGGGGGTGGTTAAGAGGGGTGGCGTATAATTCACCAACTCGAGTATTTCATATACCTTATGTGGGCCTACCGAGGATGTCGTAGTGGTCTGTGTTGTGGTTTGTGCAGCCCTTTGAGACACTAGTGATTTAGGGCTATATAAGTAAACATTGATTGATTGGTTTATTTAATTCATATATATATATATATATATATATGAAATACTTGACTTTCAGTGAATTCTAGCTATATATATTTATTTTATTATATATACAAATAAAATAAATAGTTGCATTTCCAACGGCACCTATCAAATATACAGTAATAAAAACACAGTTTTTCTACTAACTGTACTGTGCTTGCTGGTTACAAAAAAAAAAAAAACACTTACCTTTCACTATTTGAGTAACTTTTGTTCTGCTCTGCCATTTGCGTATTGGCGAGCGATATCCGAATCCGGGAACATCCTTCACGGATTTGTTGTAGACATCAGCAAATGAGAACGGGATGTTGCTTCCAGCTATCAGCATAGCCATCTTTGTCTCAGCATAAGATACACCATCGAGTCTCCATTTTGCGAGGTGGGCCATAATACTGGGTTGTGAACGATGCTGCGCTGTGGACGCTTTGTGCTTCATGGCTGAGTATATCCGTTCGGCCGCCGTGTTCAATGGAGAAGTCTGTTCTACAAAAATTTACAGGCAACATACCCCTTCCCCTTGAAACTCTCCTGGATAAACTGAGATTCTTGTCCCGGGAGGTTTTCGGGAGAGGCGCTGAATTTCGGGAGTCTCCCGGAAAATACGTCAGGGTTGGCAAGTATTGATTGATTGATATTTTTATTAGTAGATTGCACAGTTCAGTACATATTCCGTACAATTGACCACTAAATGGTAACACCCAAATACGTTTTTCAACTTGTTTTAGTCGGTGTCACGTTAATCAATTCATGGTATGCAATATGATATTAATACATATGCATATATGAATAAATATACAAATACAAATGTGATACATAATAAATAAATAATTTGTATAAATAAACGCGTAATTGTATAAATATTTTTGAGATTTGAAAATATATACAAATAAAATGTATAAATACATAAATGGAACATAGAAATAAATCAAGAATTTGTATAAATAGACGTGTATTTGTAAATATATTTTTGAGATTTGAATATAAATATGCTTGATATTGTATTTGTATTTGTATTGAATTTGCATATATTCACGGTGGCAGAGGGGTTAGTGCGTCTGCCTCACAATACGAAGGTCCTGCAGTCCTGGGTTCAAATCCAGGCTCGGGATCTTTCTGTGTGGAGTTTGCATGTTCTCCCCGTGAATGCGTGGGTTCCCTCCGGGTACTCCGGCTTCCTCCCACCTCCAAAGACATGCACCTGGGGATAGGTTGATTGGCAACACTAAATTGGCCCTAGTGTGTGAATGTGAGTGTGAATGTTGTCTGTCTATCTGTGTTGGCCCTGCGATAAGGTGGCGACTTGTCCAGGGTGTACCCTGCCTTCCGCCCGATTGTAGCTGAGATAGGCGCCAGCGCCCCCCGCGACCCCGAAAGGGAATAAGCGGTAGAAAATGGATGGATGGATGGATTGCTTTTTTGCATTTGTGTCAGAGAATTTAAGTCCCTACCTTTAGTCAAAAAGTGATTTATGACCCCTCATAAATCAATGATTTATGACCCCTCAAGGTCAAAGGTCAATGATTTATGAGGGGTCAAGTTCAAAGGTTAGTGATTTATGAGGGGTCAAGGTTAAAGGTCAAAGTCAAAGGTCAGGTTCAAATGTCAAGGTCAAGTGGGTGTGGCTTACCCGGAAGAGGGTGGAGTTAAGACCTGCGGTGGGAGTGGTTAAACCAGGAAGAGGGTGGAGTTTTAAACAGAAAGAGGGCAGAGTTAAGACCTGCGGGGGGAGTGGTTAAACCAGGAAGAGGGTGGAGGAAAGAAGAGACGGAAGCCCTTTCTCGATATTTTCATCGTTATCTACCGTGGATTGGGAAGTTTTTGGTGGACACGCACACACACGCACACACACGCACACACGCACACACACACACACACACACACACACAGACACACACACACACACACACACGCAGAGGAGGGGTACAAAAGGGCGGTGTAAGGCTTAGTCATTATTTGGAGCTTTATACGTTAGCGTAAAGACTTTGTTCGATCCGGTCATGATTAGTGAAACGCCTGTGTCGATTTATAAAAATAATAAAACTTACATTGACGCTCCGCAAAAAAGTCGAGTGTTTCTAAATCGTATTCAGATGCCGCCGACCGAGTCTTTGCGTGAGAAATGGGACTTGGAAGGGTTAGGGATGGAGGGATCTTTTGGATTTGTATTCAGATACGAAATGGGTGATATCTGCTTATTTCAGATAAAAGAAAGAAGAGACGGAAGCCCTTTCTCAATATTTTCATCGTTATCTACCGTGGATTGGGAAGTTTTTGGTGGACACGCACACACGCACACACACACACACGCACACACGCACACACACACACACACACACACACACACACACACACACACACACACACGCACACACACACACACACACACACACACACACACACACACACACACACACACACACACACACACACACACACACACACACACACACACATTCGTACGCACACATCGTTAAGACCTGACGAGGGAACAAAGCAGGGTTCAGTTTTTTAAGAAAGCAATGTCATCTGAGCAGCATGTGACCACCCATCTGACAGTTTAAATGTTTACGATCGTCTGAAACAACTTCCATACCTCACGAAAACATATTTAAACAGATGGAAAAAACTATCGCAGAACACAGTGTCACGTAGCAACTGGTCTTTACGGTCGTTTGAAACAACAGGTCAGTTTGGGGGACAAAGCAGGGTTCAGTTTTTACTGACTTCCCATCTGACAGTTTAAATGTTTACGATCGTCTGAAACAACAGGACACGCACGCACGCACACACGCACGCACGCACGCACACACACACACACACACACACATACACACACACACACGCACACACACACACGCACACACACACACACACACACCATTACCTCTGCTTTACCACGTTATTAGACATTGGTTTAACTCCATTTAAGCATTTAAACGTTAAAAGCATTGCACTTGTACGACGTTGTAATACTTTTTTTTTTACCAGCCGATGACGACGAAGTGAAAGACGATGAACTTTGCTTAAACGGTCTTACAAAGTTGGAAGATGATTATCGAGGTGTGTTTAAACCTTCGAATTATTTAATATTGTGTGTATTCATTATTTTGTTTTATAGAGGATTTGCCGTAAGATCCTAACGCGATCGTTTTAACACAATCGCAGTCCGGTGAGTCAAATGATTCTCATTTTACAAGAAAAAAAACATGCGGTATACAATACATATATACATATATTTACTTACATCTCCGGCTCGCTCGTCTCCCTTAAAGCTGGCGGGTCCGTCAACGGCCGTTCCAGGCAGAGGAGAAGGCTTGATTGCGCCAAAGACTCCAGACATCGAATCCTTGCTCCGAGGGGAAATCATCGAAAACGACGGTGAATGTCCGACAGGCACCCGCTGTAAGTTTTTCTCGTTTTCTGTAAGCTTTTTAAGATTCTCAGGAGCTTTAAAGAGCTCCTCTCACTCTAATGTCTTTCGCTCAAATGAATTTCGCGCCTAAGGGGAATGGGCGGGGACTGATTCCGGAGGTGGGCGGTTGTTTCCGCCAAGCAACCTTCTGGTTGAAA
Source organism: Nerophis ophidion (assembly GCF_033978795.1). NCBI lineage: Eukaryota > Metazoa > Chordata > Actinopteri > Syngnathiformes > Syngnathidae > Nerophis > Nerophis ophidion. Next base: position 55,123,742 of record NC_084614.1, read on the forward strand.
TGGAGTGTGGATCAAGATGGATCCCTACTCTATATTCTTTTATTTAACCCAATGTTTTTTAAATACGTGTATAATGCTTTATATCCTATGTGTTGTGAATTCCATCCTACAATATCTTCCAAGGAACCCAAAGAAATGTTACCACACCTCCCGCTTTATTTATTCTATAGATTACCTGAACTATTTCATAAACTAAATCTTGTCTTGTTTCTGATGCTATGTTTTTTTATGCTCATCAATGCACTGTTGGACTGCGAGCACACAACTACTTTCCTTGCTTTGTTTTCCTCTATCCAGTTAACTGCCATATAAATTGCTACCAATTCCCCCGTAAAAACAGATAGTTTATCACTGATTATTTTATTTAATACTATGTTTCCTTGTGGGATAACTGCTACAGCTCTTACCTTTTTTTTTTTTTTTTATATAGTTTTTGATGCATCCGTATATATCATATCTCAATCCATTTTTCTATCCGGTAACTATTTAAATTTCTATTATTTAGTAATTGCATGTTTTCTTTTGGGTTATCAAACATCCACGGTGGTATTGCAGGCATTGGTACTGTAGGACTAACTTTAATATTGTCAATTTTAACTTTATTACATATGTCTCCTATAATCCACCCAAAACTATTCTTTTTTGTTTTCTCTTTTTCTTGGCAGATTGGTAACACTGGACAAGTCGGATATCCTTGCTTGGATCCTTTTAAAGTTGCCCGATAAACTGCTGAGAGTTGATCTCTCCTCTTGTCCAAAGGTTTTTCGTTCATTTTTACTTGTAATACTGCCACTAGGGTTGATGTAGTAGCTCCACAACATAACCTTAAAGCCTGTGACTGGATCCGGTCTATTTTCCCAAGTCATGTTTTTGAAGCAGATTGGTAAATAATGCATCCGTAATCAATAACAGATGGAATTAAAGTTATAAATATATACATGTATTGTTTTCAACGTTAACCTATCAGCCCCCCAATCATTACCCCTCAAAGACCTCATTATATTTAACACCTTTTTACTTTTTCCCCTATTTTTTTATTTTCCGGAAGGAACACTCCTGAAGGAATAAATAAAGTACTATCTAATCTAATCTAATCAAATCTATTTTGCTGATGTGGGTTGACTAGTTCATATTTTTATCAAACCATATTCCTAAATATTTAAATACTTGTACCTCTTCTATATTTTCACCTTAGAGTTTTTATTTGGAGCTTGTTTGGTACTTTTGTCTTTGTAAAATGTATGACTTTTGTCTTTCCAACAGAGAATCTTAAACCTCAAGCCGTTCCCCAGTCTTGAACATTATTTACCACTTTGTTAGTTTTTTGATTATTTCTTTTGACTCTAAATAATATACTAGTCTTTCATTAATCTTTTTTTTTTTCCATTACTTTTCCCCAAATTTATAATTTCCTGCCTCTTCCGGGTCTTACCCTGACTTGCATATTGGAATTGTTACCGCTAATTTTCCCCTCTGCCGGTCATTCTCCTTCTTCATATATCCTGTCATATCATTTCAAGACCACTTCTTTGACGATGCCACCTAAGTTTTTGATCATTTGATAACCCGCTAGGTCTTTCCCCGGTGACGTATTTTTAACCTTTTTCAAAATTCGAACCATTTCATTCAAAGAAAATGTCATATCCATAGTGTTGGTAAAGCTATTAACGTTGTCTTCCATCATTTCCCCAATATTTAAACTCATTGTTTTTTCTCTCTTTTGTTTTTCCACATTTCTCAAATTATCATTACCGTGCACTTTAACAAATGTTTTTGCTAAAGGTTCTGCTGTTTCTTTACCCGTGACTACATCTTCTTTGATAAATGTGGCACATCATCCTCTTTACCCTTCATTCCTATCTTTACGAATCGTTATATATCCTTTTATTATAAAGTTTAATTTTGGCTTCAGCCCTGTTTCTTGAATACAAATTATACGTGGTTTAGTTTTCATATTTTTAATATATCCCTTTAAGTCATGTTCGGTTGCTATCAAACTTCTGGCATTCCACCGGACAATTAACAGGGTGTTGGAATGTGGTAACATGACTCCGTCACGTCTACTCTCCGTAGTACAGCTTGCACCCGGTACCAAGATAGTTCTTTCAACAACTTTGATGCTGCTTTGACAATTATTTTGATCTTCTCAGTCTTATTTTTACTTTCATTTTGTATCAAAGCTGAGTTGTGCTCTCTGGTTTATTTTGCAAATGAACCGACAGAACATGATCATGTACAAGACTCGCCTACCCACAATGCACTGCAACCCAACGCTCCTGGTCGGATGTTTTTTTCGGGGTTCATGGAGAGATGCGGTAAAGAGTGGTAGCCAAGACACACGGTCACACACGGTCACACACGGTCACACACGGTCACACTCGGCAATTATTTTGACCTGGGGAGCAGATATAGAGGAAAAAATGTGTCTGGGGGGCCGGGATATCTGATTTTCAGGTACAAAAAACTTCACAATGACACAAAATAAACACAACAGTTAAACCTCACACTAAAAACAAGACATTGACTTGTACGTTCAAAAGACAGAATAGAACAAGTCAAGACATGCAATGCCATCTACAAAATGTTATGTAAATGTTAGTCATTACACACGCGGCTATGGTTTTGATGTATTTGTTACAGACATGTTTACGTCAAGTAACATCACATGGTTCCATTTGCACCTTTCAACAAATCTGAAAAGGAATATTAAGAAGTAAAACTTATATTTAATCCTACCTCTTCTCCGAGCACACGGTGACTGTACATACGGGTCGAAAAATGTTGACCTAATTCAGCATTTCTCAAAGTGTGGGGAATAGAGACATGACAGGTGGGGCGCGAGGAAAGGGAGGAAATTTTTATTTTTGATTTTTTTTTACTATGCTTTCATTTTCTATACACACTGTAAATCACTTTGTGATTCTGTCTGTGAAATCCGCCGTATAAATAAATGTAAATTACTTATTTTTCCTGTAGGCTTTAAATTTCTCGGCAGGAGCGAAAGTTTGACAGACATAGCAACAGTAACTTTTGCAGGCAGGGCTAAGAGGAACAAACTTTCGCGCGGATGGGTAGCAGGCTAATGTGCGGACCACAATTACACAAAATGGATACATTTGCAACTCGCACCTCAAAGGTCTGCGGAGAAACAAAAATATGACGGGTCTAATCAACCAAAAAGTCAACCTAAAAGAAAATATGGCGAAGGGTATCTTGCTCTTGGATTCACGGCAGCGGAGGTGGGGGCAGAGGAGAGACCCCTGTGTGTTCTTTGTCTAAAACGGCTAGCAGCAGACAGCATGAGGCCCAACAAAGTAAAGAGACAACTCGAGACCACACATGATGTCCAATAAATTGTTTTGTTGGGGCGATGGGGGTAGGTGGGCCTTGAGTCTAAAGTGGGGATGACAGAAAAAAAAAAAGTTTGAGAAGCCCTGACCTAATTGTACGGATCTCACTTTAAACGGCAAACCGATCATTTAAATGTTTTCACTTTGAATATGAAACGAGGAGTAAAATGTACAATGTACAATATTATCAATTATTTCACAAGGACATGTTTTAAGGATATTGTACAGTATAATTAAATCTAAAATGAATGTGATCACTTTCAGGATCATTTTATTTTTAGCCAGTAAACAACTGTTATGTACTTTTGAATCGGGTTTTCCCCTTTAAATAACAAAAATTATAGAATTTTACAATATTCATTATTATTAAATATTAAATGTGCCAACTAGTTTTACGGCATACATCATCCCCCCTTTACCCATTTGTTAAAAAGACGAAAGTTGATGCGAACGCCTACGTGCTGTCAGAAAACTAAAAGAAGAAGAATGCCTTTGTGCAATTACTGCTAATAAATCAATCAATAAAATGCATCAGTCAAATAGTACAGGCAACTTCGTTAACATGGAGCCACAGACAATTTCATTCAAAAAGTCCCAATTGCTAACATAAAGATACAACAACAAATAAAGGCAAAGAAGGCCTAGTAGGTAATTACAACAACAGACAAAGTATTAAAAATATCGGTCCAATAACTGCACAGGGATGGGCAGAGCCAAAACATGTGTAGCAAGTAAGCTGGAGACTGTTGACACTGAAATAAGGCTATATGTGGCACAGATACAAGATTTATAAACTCTACTTAAACCCCACTTAAGAACTTTCAGTTTTGGTTTATATTGGCCGCACCAGTGAACCAAAGCGATGGCGTTTTCCCAAAAGGAAAACCACATTTACCATGAGGACTAGCGCATATAGCGTCAAACTGACACGATAATGCCACAATGATTCTGTATTACTGAACTTTCCACAGTTTTCTACCACTTATTCCCTTTTGGGGACGTGGGGGTCGCTGGCGCCTATCTCAGCTACAATCGGGTGGAAGGAGGTGTACACCCTGGACAAGTCGCCCCCTCATTGCAGGGTCAACATAGATAGACGGACAACATTCACACCAACCTACATATTTTACTCAAACCTTATATTTGCAGTTTGAAGTCACTGCATTGTTTTTTCCTTGTACAGTTCTTTTGAGTTTGTTGCGTGGTTGGTCAGTGTGGAACTGCAAAGTATCGCGCTGGTGGGTATTTATTGCTACCACACAAATTTCCAGTAGCTAAAATTAGTATTATTATTCTGATTTGAGCATTGAAAGTCACTTACTAGTTTAGCAGGAACAGATCCAAAGCAGCATTGGTCTAAAATCTCTTGTCTTTTGACCTCACGCAAGTTAGTGAAAGTCGTGCCATTGTTGATCCTTGATTGTCCCTCCCTTTTTTTTTTTTTTGAAAACCCGATTCAAAAGTACATAACAGTTGTTTACTGGCTAAAAATAAAATGATCCTGAAAGTGATCACATTCATTTTAGATTTAATTATACTGTACAATATCCTTAAAACATGTCCTTGTGAAATAATTGATAATATTGTACATTGTACATTTTACTCCTCGTTTCATATTCAAAGTGAAAACATTTAAATGATCGGTTTGCCGTTTAAAGTGAGATCCGTACAATTAGGTCAGGGCTTCTCAAACTTTTTTTTTTTCTGTCATCCCCACTTTAGACTCAAGGCCCACCTACCCCCATCGCCCCAACAAAACAATTTATTGGACATCATGTGTGGTCTCGAGTTGTCTCTTTACTTTGTTGGGCCTCATGCTGTCTGCTGCTAGCCGTTTTAGACAAAGAACACACAGGGGTCTCTCCTCTGCCCCCACCTCCGCTGCCGTGAATCCAAGAGCAAGATACCCTTCGCCATATTTTCTTTTAGGTTGACTTTTTGGTTGATTAGACCCGTCATATTTTTGTTTCTCCGCAGACCTTTGAGGTGCGAGTTGCAAATGTATCCATTTTGTGTAATTGTGGTCCGCACATTAGCCTGCTACCCATCCGCGCGAAAGTTTGTTCCTCTTAGCCCTGCCTGCAAAAGTTACTGTTGCTATGTCTGTCAAACTTTCGCTCCTGCCGAGAAATTTAAAGCCTACAGGAAAAATAAGTAATTTACATTTATTTATACGGCGGATTTCACAGACAGAATCACAAAGTGATTTACAGTGTGTATAGAAAATGAAAGCATAGTAAAAAAAAATCAAAAATAAAAATTTCCTCCCTTTCCTCGCGCCCCACCTGTCATGTCTCTATTCCCCACACTTTGAGAAATGCTGAATTAGGTCAACATTTTTCGACCCGTATGTACAGTCACCGTGTGCTCGGAGAAGAGGTAGGATTAAATATAAGTTTTACTTCTTAATATTCCTTTTCAGATTTGTTGAAAGGTGCAAATGGAACCATGTGATGTTACTTGACGTAAACATGTCTGTAACAAATACATCAAAACCATAGCCGCGTGTGTAATGACTAACATTTACATAACATTTTGTAGATGGCATTGCATGTCTTGACTTGTTCTATTCTGTCTTTTGAACGTACAAGTCAATGTCTTGTTTTTAGTGTGAGGTTTAACTGTTGTGTTTATTTTGTGTCATTGTGAAGTTTTTTGTACCTGAAAATCAGATATCCCGGCCCCCCAGACACATTTTTTCCTCTATATCTGCTCCCCAGGTCAAAATAATTGCCGAGTGTGACCGTGTGTGACCGTGTGTGACCGTGTGTGACCGTGTGTCTTGGCTACCACTCTTTACCGCATCTCTCCATGAACCCCGAAAAAAACATCCGACCAGGAGCGTTGGGTTGCAGTGCATTGTGGGTAGGCGAGTCTTGTACATGATCATGTTCTGTCGGTTCATTTGCAAAATAAACCAGAGAGCACAACTCAGCTTTGATACAAAATGAAAGTAAAAATAAGACTGAGAAGATCAAAATAATTGTCAAAGCAGCATCAAAGTTGTTGAAAGAACTATCTTGGTACCGGGTGCAAGCTGTACTACGGAGAGTAGACGTGACGGAGTCATGTTACCACATTCCAACACCCTGTTAATTGTCCGGTGGAATGCCAGAAGTTTGATAGCAACCGAACATGACTTAAAGGGATATATTAAAAATATGAAAACTAAACCACGTATAATTTGTATTCAAGAAACAGGGCTGAAGCCAAAATTAAACTTTATAATAAAAGGATATATAACGATTCGTAAAGATAGGAATGAAGGGTAAAGAGGATGATGTGCCACATTTATCAAAGAAGATGTAGTCACGGGTAAAGAAACAGCAGAACCTTTAGCAAAAACATTTGTTAAAGTGCACGGTAATGATAATTTGAGAAATGTGGAAAAACAAAAGAGAGAAAAAACAATGAGTTTAAATATTGGGGAAATGATGGAAGACAACGTTAATAGCTTTACCAACACTATGGATATGACATTTTCTTTGAATGAAATGGTTCGAATTTTGAAAAAGGTTAAAAATACGTCACCGGGGAAAGACCTAGCGGGTTATCAAATGATCAAAAACTTAGGTGGCATCGTCAAAGAAGTGGTCTTGAAATGATATGACAGGATATATGAAGAAGGAGAATGACCGGCAGAGGGGAAAATTAGCGGTAACAATTCCAATATGCAAGTCAGGGTAAGACCCGGAAGAGGCAGGAAATTATAAATTTGGGGAAAAGTAATGGAAAAAAAAAAAGATTAATGAAAGACTAGTATATTATTTAGAGTCAAAAGAAATAATCAAAAAACTAACAAAGTGGTAAATAATGTTCAAGACTGGGGAACGGCTTGAGGTTTAAGATTCTCTGTTGGAAAGACAAAAGTCATACATTTTACAAAGACAAAAGTACCAAACAAGCTCCAAATAAAAACTCTAAGGTGAAAATATAGAAGAGGTACAAGTATTTAAATATTTAGGAATATGGTTTGATAAAAATATGAACTAGTCAACCCACATCAGCAAAATAGATTTGATTAGATTAGATTAGATAGTACTTTATTTATTCCTTCAGGAGTGTTCCTTCCGGAAAATAAAAAAATAGGGGAAAAAGTAAAAAGGTGTTAAATATAATGAGGTCTTTGAGGGGTAATGATTGGGGGGCTGATAGGTTAACGTTGAAAACAATACATGTATATATTTATAACTTTAATTCCATCTGTTATTGATTACGGATGCATTATTTACCAATCTGCTTCAAAAACATGACTTGGGAAAATAGACCGGATCCAGTCACAGGCTTTAAGGTTATGTTGTGGAGCTACTACATCAACCCTAGTGGCAGTATTACAAGTAAAAATGAACGAAAAACCTTTGGACAAGAGGAGAGATCAACTCTCAGCAGTTTATCGGGCAACTTTAAAAGGATCCAAGCAAGGATATCCGACTTGTCCAGTGTTACCAATCTGCCAAGAAAAAGAGAAAACAAAAAAGAATAGTTTTGGGTGGATTATAGGAGACATATGTAATAAAGTTAAAATTGACAATATTAAAGTTAGTCCTACAGTACCAATGCCTGCAATACCACCGTGGATGTTTGATAACCCAAAAGAAAACATGCAATTACTAAATAATAGAAATTTAAATAGTTACCGGATAGAAAAATGGATTGAGATATGATATATACGGATGCATCAAAAACTATATAAAAAAAAAAAAAAAAGGTAAGAGCTGTAGCAGTTATCCCACAAGGAAACATAGTATTAAATAAAATAATCAGTGATAAACTATCTGTTTTTACGGGGGAATTGGTAGCAATTTATATGGCAGTTAACTGGATAGAGGAAAACAAAGCAAGGAAAGTAGTTGTGTGCTCGCAGTCCAACAGTGCATTGATGAGCATAAAAAAACATAGCATCAGAAACAAGACAAGATTTAGTTTATGAAATAGTTCAGGTAATCTATAGAATAAATAAAGCGGGAGGTGTGGTAACATTTCTTTGGGTTCCTTGGAAGATATTGTAGGATGGAATTCACAACACATAGGATATAAAGCATTATACACGTATTTAAAAAACATTGGGTTAAATAAAAGAATATAGAGTAGGGATCCATCTTGATCCACACTCCATTTCAACCAGAAGGTTGCTTGGCGGAAACAACCGCCCACCTCCGGAATCAGTCCCCGCCCATTCCCCTTAGGCGCGAAATTCATTTGAGCGAAAGACATTAGAGTGAGAGGAGCTCTTTAAAGCTCCTGAGAATCTTAAAAAGCTTACAGAAAACGAGAAAAACTTACAGCGGGTGCCTGTCGGACATTCACCGTCGTTTTCGATGATTTCCCCTCGGAGCAAGGATTCGATGTCTGGAGTCTTTGGCGCAATCAAGCCTTCTCCTCTGCCTGGAACGGCCGTTGACGGACCCGCCAGCTTTAAGGGAGACGAGCGAGCCGGAGATGTAAGTAAATATATGTATATATGTATTGTATACCGCATGTTTTTTTTCTTGTAAAATGAGAATCATTTGACTCACCGGACTGCGATTGTGTTAAAACGATCGCGTTAGGATCTTACGGCAAATCCTCTATAAAACAAAATAATGAATACACACAATATTAAATAATTCGAAGGTTTAAACACACCTCGATAATCATCTTCCAACTTTGTAAGACCGTTTAAGCAAAGTTCATCGTCTTTCACTTCGTCGTCATCGGCTGGTAAAAAAAAAAGTATTACAACGTCGTACAAGTGCAATGCTTTTAACGTTTAAATGCTTAAATGGAGTTAAACCAATGTCTAATAACGTGGTAAAGCAGAGGTAATGGTGTGTGTGTGTGTGTGTGTGCGTGTGTGTGTGTGCGTGTGTGTGTGTGTATGTGTGTGTGTGTGTGTGTGTGCGTGCGTGCGTGCGTGTGTGCGTGCGTGCGTGTCCTGTTGTTTCAGACGATCGTAAACATTTAAACTGTCAGATGGGAAGTCAGTAAAAACTGAACCCTGCTTTGTCCCCCAAACTGACCTGTTGTTTCAAACGACCGTAAAGACCAGTTGCTACGTGACACTGTGTTCTGCGATAGTTTTTTCCATCTGTTTAAATATGTTTTCGTGAGGTATGGAAGTTGTTTCAGACGATCATAAACATTTAAACTGTCAGATGGGTGGTCACATGCTGCTCAGATGACATTGCTTTCTTAAAAAACTGAACCCTGCTTTGTTCCCTCGTCAGGTCTTAACGATGTGTGCGTACGAATGTGTGTGTGTGTGTGTGTGTGTGTGTGTGTGTGTGTGTGTGTGTGTGTGTGTGTGTGTGTGTGTGTGTGTGTGTGTGCGTGTGTGTGTGTGTGTGTGTGTGTGTGTGTGTGTGTGTGTGTGTGTGTGTGTGTGTGTGTGTGTGTGTGTGTGCATGTGTGCGTGTGTGTGTGTGTGCGTGTGTGCGTGTCCACCAAAAACTTCCCAATCCACGGTAGATAACGATGAAAATATTGAGAAAGGGCTTCCGTCTCTTCTTTCTTTTATCTGAAATAAGCAGATATCACCCATTTCGTATCTGAATACAAATCCAAAAGATCCCTCCATCCCTAACCCTTCCAAGTCCCATTTCTCACGCAAAGACTCGGTCGGCGGCATCTGAATACGATTTAGAAACACTCGACTTTTTTGCGGAGCGTCAATGTAAGTTTTATTATTTTTATAAATCGACACAGGCGTTTCACTAATCATGACCGGATCGAACAAAGTCTTTACGCTAACGTATAAAGCTCCAAATAATGACTAAGCCTTACACCGCCCTTTTGTACCCCTCCTCTGCGTGTGTGTGTGTGTGTGTGTGTCTGTGTGTGTGTGTGTGTGTGTGTGTGTGCGTGTGTGCGTGTGTGTGCGTGTGTGTGCGTGTCCACCAAAAACTTCCCAATCCACGGTAGATAACGATGAAAATATCGAGAAAGGGCTTCCGTCTCTTCTTTCCTCCACCCTCTTCCTGGTTTAACCACTCCCCCCGCAGGTCTTAACTCTGCCCTCTTTCTGTTTAAAACTCCACCCTCTTCCTGGTTTAACCACTCCCACCGCAGGTCTTAACTCCACCCTCTTCCGGGTAAGCCACACCCACTTGACCTTGACATTTGAACCTGACCTTTGACTTTGACCTTTAACCTTGACCCCTCATAAATCACTAACCTTTGAACTTGACCCCTCATAAATCATTGACCTTTGACCTTGAGGGGTCATAAATCATTGATTTATGAGGGGTCATAAATCACTTTTTGACTAAAGGTAGGGACTTAAATTCTCTTGTGTCGATGAGACCTTCCTACCACAAACCAGATGCACAAATAAACGTGACCTACACACTCCCCTGAACAACTAGCAGAGGGCACTGCAGTTAGAGCGGTCTGGGTCACAGAGCATAATATGCATTATGTGCAAAATGCCCGGAATTCTGAGATAGGCTCCAGCGACTCCCCGCGATCCCAAAAGGGACACGCGGTAGAAAATAGATGGATGGATGGATTGCCCAGGGTTCTCTGCACAAAAACAATCCACGTCTTTACAGAGAGAATGCACAACGGGCCTGAGCTAGCTAACATTAGTGTTTAATTAGCTAATTTTAATTCATCCAGTTAATCTGAAAGACAGTGCTAGCTGCTTATTTTATTGTATCAATGACCTTGTCCCGATGTAGATACTGATCTTTTATCAGACTGCAGTGCCCTCTGCTAGTTGTTCAGGGGAGTGTGTAGGTCACATTTATTTGAGTATCTGGTTTATGGGAGGAATTTTTCATCAACACAAAAGCAAAAAAGCAATCCACATATGTAAATTCAATACAAATACAAATAAAAAATCAATTTACAATTTTAATTTACAAAATCTTTTATTTATACAAATTCCTGATTCACATTTTTATATTTGTGAATTTTACTTGTATATATTTTCAAATCGGGCTTCACGGTGGTAGAGGGGTTAGTGCGTCTGCCTCACAATACATCAGTCTTGAGTAGTCCTGGGTTCATTGCGTGGTTTCCCTCCGGGTACTCCGGCTTCCTCCCACTTCCAAAGACGTGCGCCTGGAATTGATTGGCAACACTAAATTGGCCCTAATGTGTGAATGTTGTCTGTCTATCTGTGTTGGCCCTGCGAAGAGGTGGCGACTTGTCTATGGTGTACCCCGCCTTCCGCCCGATTGTAGCTGAGATAGGCCCCAGCACCCCCCGCGACCTTAAAGGGAATAAGCGGCAGAAAATGGATGGATGGATGGATATTTTCAAATCTCAAAAATATATTTACAAATACGTGTTTATTTATACAAATAATTTATTTATTTGTATATCGCATTTGTATTGGTATTTTTATATTTATTGATATACGCATGTGTATTAATATCATATTGATTTATTTAAGTAACGTGGGACAATTCTACTTCCACATCGCCTCGCTATTTTACTGCACAACTTCCTTTAGATTTGATTATTCCATTTTTTGGGGTACAAATTGATGGATAACATCTTTGCTTTTGAAATCATCAGTCAGGGGCACAAGTTGTTTGGAAGACATGTTAATAATACAGGGGGTGTCACGACTTTTTTCATCCAAGTCAAATATATGCGGGGCCATTTGGATATATATTTTTGATGTAAAAAAAATGCTTTAAAAAAGACATTACATACTTCATTTTAAAAAGACACAACCTAGGGTCAGCTTTGTGTTGCAGGTGAAAACATGTACTGTTATTAAATATTAGAGGGTTAAAAATCAGTAAAAGTGTAATATTGTATTTATATATATATATATATATATATATATATATATATATATATATATATATTCTACGAAGACAAAGCTGACATGTTGATATTAATAACTAATAGTAATACACTGTCGCTTATAACACAGAGCTGACTCTAAGTTGTGTCTTTAAATACTGTATATACTATTATGTCTCTTTTCATCTTTTTATTCTTAATTTTTTACGAAATAAAAAAAACAATCAAAATGGCCCTTGCATAGTTTGACTTTTCAGTATGCGACCTTGGGAGGTCTGCAAGAAGTTTGGACACACCTGAGTTATTAATACAGTAGTAGGTATGTACACTGTATTTTTACCTAATTCCTGTGAGAATCCTGCATGTGACTGAAGTATTAGGGAGTGGGACTATTCAGGACTAGCAGCAGTGTGCTCAAACAACCACCTGGTACTGTATACAGTATCATCGCTTCCTCTTTCTGACTTATTAGGTCAGTTGTGCATTCTTCACTCACGCTTTGAGTGACGGATGAGGAACAATTTCAGTGGCACCTACTCTACCAAATGTTTGACTATTTTTGCATTACATCACACAATTTTTGCTCTCTCTTTTACATTTTTACTGTAATTTTTTTATCCTAAAATATGCTGCAGGCCAACAAAACTGGAGCTGTGGACTGCAAATAGGACACCCCTGTGTTAATTTTATGTTTTTTTTTGCATGGTCAGATATTTTTAGCGTTTAAAACACATGCAATTATATGCAGTACATGTATTTTTTCTCACAAATAAGTGAGAAAGATAAAGTGTTTTATTAATGCACATCATTCCCAGGCTTTCGCGGACCACATTAAACAATGTGGCGAGCCAGATCTGGCACCAGGGCCTTGCGTTTGACACCTGTGACATAAAATGTTTATGCCAGGATGCAATAATAAACACACTGTAAATAATTACCTCTCTAACAGTGTCAACCAGTTATCTTTGTCATGGCAACATTTTTATATGGCAATGTACAAGGTGTGCCTATTTTTATGGCCAATGAATGTATGCATGTTTATGTTACATTTACAAAAAAAAAAACGCACATAAATTGTAGTTTAGTATTCAGATTTTTCTGATATTATCTAGTGAAATGGAAGACCAGGAAAAGTATTATATACCCTGGTCTGTTTGTGTGTGTGTGTGTGTGTGTGTGTGTGTGTGTGTGTGTGTGTGTGTGTGTGCGTGTGTGTGTGTGTGTGTGCGTGTGTGTGTGTGTGTGTGTGTGTGTGTGTGTGTGTGTGTGTGTGTGTGTGTGTGTGTGCGTGCGTGTGTGCGAGTGCATGTGCGTGTGTGTGTGCGTGTGTGTGTACTGTACATATCTGACATTAAAAAATAGAAAACTGTAAAAGGAAATCTGTGAAAACGTTTTTCTTTTTATTAATAATCAATCACAAATCCATTCAGATAAATAAATAAACACATTGATTATTTGTAGGACATAAGTGTAATGGAAGATATATGTAAATCTGCATTTACAGTCTATTTACAGTCACTTAATGAACACAGGAAATACTGTCATGTTATTTTTTTTAAAGTTTTTTATCATGGAGAACTTACTTTGCAGAATGAGGTTGGTGAAAAATCATAAAGATGAAAAAAAAAAAAGACAGTACGTTTGATATTTGACATTGATTGTATGCTGCAGCATGAACTTATTTTGCCTCAAAAGTCAGACTCTTGGCAGGGAAGAGGAGAGAAGGTGACCTCTTTGTCCTCTGATAGGATGAGGTCATAGCGACATAGCGGCCTATAGAACACAGGTAAACAATGGTATAATAATTGGAAAAAAATTTGACTAAATATTTGTATAGTGTACCTGTCGTCACGTTCCAGATGTGTGAGGCGAACCCGAAGAACACGCAGTTTGTATTTGGGCTGGAAAACGTTCCCGGTGGAGAACATGAGAGACATCCTTTTGACTGACAGGAGGTTTGTGTCAAACGTGGCAAACAACGCAGTCTCTGTGTACTTCTTAAATTCGGATGCTTTGCTAAAAATAAAACCAGACACACATATGAAAGGAGAAAGACGGATTAATTCATTTTGAATATGACTTACTGGTCGATATTTGCCACAGCATCTGTGCCATTGCCATGTAGTTTAACTGTAATGTATCCCCAGTGTACTTCCTCGTTCCATATTACAACATCCAGCCTGTAGTTTGTCACTGAGAGAAAAAAATAATAATTTTACACCCAATGACACTTCCTGGTTTTTCACCATCCAATTAAGGAGAACAAATATTTAAATTAATCAACATTTGCAATGTGGATTCCTGGCTTTCATTCGTTCATTTGTCCACCAGATGGCGTGACCTTTTCCCATTCAAAGCATGCAGCAACCTTTCAAAACACCAACTGAGATGTTTTTTTCATTTTTCTTTTTCTTTTTCAGAAACAGCTGTAAAGGTCTGTAAATATACATTGCACATGTATGCCGATTGCCAAGATTTTTTGCCTCGACTTTTTCCTATTTAAGAGTTATTTACTTATTCTTAGTCATTGACTAATCTTAATTTTAACATGAATAATTATATGTTTCTATTCTTGTTTAAAAATGTTTAAATTCAGTAAGTAACCATTCAAATGAGATATTTTGGTTTTCCCCACATAAAAATGCTTAAAGATTCCGCAACAACTCGAGGATGCTTAATTTAGGAAATTCCAAGTTGAATATTGTGTTTTTTCAGAATAAAATACTTATTTCTATCTTAAAACCTAAGCTAATTTCTAGATACACAAATCTAATTTAGGATTTCTTCTCAAGTAAAACTAGTAATTATCTGTCCATGCAGCTAAATAATTTCACTAGTTTTGAGTATTTTTCCAAAAATCTTGTTTTTAATATATTTTGGCATTTTTTTTTTTTTTTTTGCAGTGTAGGGTTAAAATTGCAACATTTTGATAGTACTGTATATTTCGGGCTGAAGTAAAAATTGACAAGTTTAAAGTGGAACAGCATATAATTGATAGTTTTAAAAATACATATCATTTGTAAATATTATTACAAACAGCTGCACACCACGGCCTCCTCAAACTGGACTAAAGGGAAGACCTTCAACACAAAACAGGAAACACAACAAAATAAGTGCAAAGAACTATAACTAATGAAAAACAACACAATCAGTAAACCCTATCATGACAGAAAGAAGCTGTGAGTGTCAGCACTTTAATAAAAAAGGTGAGACGCACAAAGCTACAATTTCTTTTTTCAATTCAATAGTGTTTCTCGCCTTATTCATCCATCAAAGTGCTGATACTTTTGTTATATTTAAGACAGCAGTTTCGGGGACTCTGACGTTTTATGTAATTACTACCTTTAGTGGTGTTGTTGTTATATTTTAATCTGGCACTGTAGAAAAACTAATGCAATATTGTTAAACAATTATTGACCCATCCCAGGGCCAATAGTAAAATGGTGTATTTCATGGAATTTATTTTCAATAAAAAACTGTACAGATATGTAAATAATAAAAATCCCCCAAAATATATTGGATAAGAATATTTAAAGTTGATGTAGTTTCATAAGTTTGAATGGCTTAAAGTGGAAAACATATTAACGTACAACAGTGTCTTTCTTACAATGTTTGTGCTATTTAAAAAAAGCTTTATCTGACATTGATGAAACATTACTGCAACATACTTGTCAATTGTTAACCTATATTAATCCAATCCAATCCCCTTTATTTATATAGTACTATTAACAAGATAATTTTTTCCAGAGTGCTGCACATAAAAAAAACATGAAAAGTCATGAAATTACAAGCATTTAAAATAAAACAAGTAAAACAAATTAAGCAATACAATTGAATAAACCAATAAAAGACAAATCAATAAATTAAATCAATAAAACACACAGAGGACCATAAGACTTGCGCCAATTTAAAAGCCAGAGAATAAAAGTGGGGTTTAAGACAATATTTAAAACAATCAACCGTGGGGGCCATTCCTAAGTTTAGGGCCAACAACAGGGAAGGCCGTGTCTGCCCTAGTCTTAAACCTCGTTTTAGGCCCCACCAGTTGGAACTGGCCCTTGGAGCATAAATTTGAATGAGGTCTGTGATGTACTTTGGGGCCAGTCCATTCAAAGCTTTAAAAACAAAGAGTAACAATTTTGAATCAATTCTAAAACAAACAGGAAGCCTCTGCAGAGAAGCGAGAATCGAGGTGATATGCTCCCTATTTTTGGTTCCTAGTAAAAGTTGTACCGCAGAGTTCTGGACTAACTGTAAGCATGAAAGTGCAGTTTGACTTATTCCAGTCAAAAAAATGCATTACAGTAGTCTAAACGTGATGAAATAAAAGAGTGCGTTGATAATTATTACAATAATAACATATGTATACACTATAAATCAGTGGTTCTCAACCTTTTTTCAGTGATGTACCCCCTGTGAACATTTTTTTTAATTCAAGAACCCCCTAATCAGGGCAAAGCAATTTTGGTTGAAAAAAAGAGATAAAAGAAGTAAAATACAGCACTATGTCATCAGTTTCTGATTTATTAAATTGTGTAACAGTGCAAAACATTGCTCATTTGTAGTGGTCTTTCTTGAACTATTTGGAAAAAAAGATATAAAAGTAACTAAAAACTTGTTGAAAAATAAACAAGTGATTCAATTATAAATAAAGATTTCTACAAATAGAAGTAATCATCAACTTAAAGTGCCCTCTTTGGGGATTGTAATAGAGATCCATCTGGATTCATCAACTTAATTCTAAACATTTCTTCACAAAAAAAGAAATCTTTAACATCAATATTTATGGAACATGTCCACAAAAAATCTATCTGTCAACACTGAATATTGCATTGTTGCATTTCTTTTTACGGTTTGTGAATTTACATTCATATTTTATTGAAGTATTGTTCAATAAATATATTCATAAAGGATTTTTGAATTGTTGCTATTTTTAGAATATTAAAAAAAAAAATCTACGTACCCTTTGGCATACCTTCAAGTACTCCCAGGGGTAAGCGTACCCCCATTTGAGAACCACGGCTATAAATAATAGCAATTTTGCAGAGTACTGCTTTTAAGTGTTAAAAACATTGAGAATACAAGGAAAACTTGGTATATACAGTAGTTTGATTGATTGATTGAAACTTTTATTAGTAGATTGCACAGTACAGTACATATTCCGTACAATTGACCACTAAATGGTAACACCTGAATTAGTTTTTTAACTTGTTTAGGTCGGGGTCCACGTTAATCAATTCATGGTAAATATGTATATGTCTTATGTTGAATAAGTGGGATAATTTCTACGGCAGTCTAGTTTATTGTGATTGGGTACAAATAAATGAGGATATTCAGAACCCAAGAGAATGTATACAATGTATTTTTTCCATACTTTTTATGTTTCTTAACAAAATTATGAGATATTCATATCATACTTACTGCAGAATGGAGACTTTGTATTGGTGAAGAAGAATGTTTTTGTTTGGCCCA
Source organism: Nerophis ophidion (assembly GCF_033978795.1). Classification (NCBI taxonomy): domain Eukaryota; kingdom Metazoa; phylum Chordata; class Actinopteri; order Syngnathiformes; family Syngnathidae; genus Nerophis; species Nerophis ophidion. The sequence goes on from NC_084614.1 coordinate 55,141,303, forward strand.
TCTTCAACAAGACATCTTTCCATTTGTCAATGTCATAACCTGGATTGGAATGAAACCACAGATAATATCAACAGTGTATTCCAAACTATGAGAAACAGCTCTCAGTATGATGCGGTGCTGGGGATAGGTTGATTGGGAACACTAAATTGGCCCTAATGTGTGAATGTTGTCTGTCTATCTGTGTTGGCCCTGCAATGAGGTGGCGACTTGTCCAGGGTGCACCCCGCCTTCAGCCTGGATGCAGCTGGCAGAGGCACCCCCCTGACCCTGAGAGGGACAAGCGGTCGAAAAGTGGATGGATAAATACCTCTTTGACAGAGGCAGCTTTTTAAAGATGCGTTGGCCATTAGGTGCATGTGTTGCTTAGTCTAACAATCGTGATATCACAGTACCAAAAACAGGGCATCCGGCGTCGCCAAAGCGGTCACAGCTCATGCACTTGCCGTCCAGGAAGTCCCTGTAGGAGGCGCATGGGAAGGCTCTGCTGCTGCAAGTGTGTTTCAAGGACTCAAAGAAAAGGTACACTGATCTCTGGTGGTCACATTTAAAGTAGCTGCCTCCTACACAAAGATTTAAACTGTACGTTACTAAAAAGACAACAAATCAGCAATTTTTTTTTTGACGTCATTTAATACCTGAAAAGATGGTTCTGGGGCAGCCAGGCTGATCTGTTCCTCCGTTGGCGTAAAAATCAATGTGACCTAGAGCTTCTCTGTAGCCCAGAGCTGGAACAAAACATCACCAGGTTTAAGCAATATTGCATGATATCGTTCATGAAGACATCACTTATTGACATTTTTTTCACCGTCTATGTCCGTGTGCAGAGCATCCACAAACAGGGCATCTGTGGGGTCCAGGCGGTCCTCTGGGGGGGCTCCAGTGAACTGAGGTCCAGCCGGATCCAAAGCTGTGAATAAGTAGTAAGTGTCATAAAATATGACTCGTTGGTCGAGGCAAGGTTATGATTCTCACTTAGGGTGTGAGAGCCCCCAATTAGATGAGGATCATCATTTACTCCAGTGTTTCTTGACCATTGTTTTTTGATAAATATGTAAATGTATTTTTATCAGTTTTTACGAGTCTATATGATGATGTTTATTCAAGAGACATATATATATATATATATATATATATATATATATATATATATATATATATATATATATATATATATATATATGTATACATACATATATATTAATGTTTATCATTAGTTTAGTTGAAATTTATTAATTTTAGCACTGCGTGATTGTATACAAATGTATTTTTTACCCGTTTTTATAAATCCCTTCTTTTGCAGTATATTTGATTATTATTTATCTTGTAATCAGCCTGACCTAAGCTCTAATAATAATATTTGTGAATAACACAATGGTTTCATATCATTTGACAAGGTTGTAAACTGTTAAGTAGGTTAGATATAATTATCCATCCATTCATCCACCCATTTCCTACGGCTTGTTCCTTTCGGGGTTGCGGGGGGTGCTGGAGCCTATCTCAGCTGCAATCGGGCGGAAGGCGGTGTACACCCTGGACAAGTCGCCACCTCATCGCAGGGCCAACACAGATAGATAGACAACATTCACACACTAGGGCCAATTTAGTGTTGCCCTTCAACCTATCCCCAGGTGCATGTGTTTGGAGGTGAAAGGAAGCCGAAGTACCCGGAGGGAACCCACGCAGTCACGGGGGGTACATGCAAACTCCAAACAGAAAGGTCTCGTGCCCAATATCGAACCCAGGACCTTCATATTGTGAGGCACACGCACTAACTCCTGTTCCACCGTGCTGCTTATATAATTATTGAATATGATTAAAATCAAGAGTTAGATTAATAATTCAGTGTTAATATTTTAATGGGCCCTGGATTCAACCTGTGGCAACCTAGGAAGGCACACTGTCAACAACACATGATCTGATTGGCTATCGCAACTGTCTATCAACTGTATTTGCCAAATTTGCCTACACTGCACAGACCACCGCGTTGTTGATTCAAAAGGCCTCAGGCAGATTTACAGACAGCATTGGCAAAAAGCTAGCTGAATTCTGTTTGGCTGTAACGTAACAACAGCAAGACTGGAGCCTAATAGGACATGAAGAGACTACTTCTACAAACATATATATTTAGAGCAAATAAATTAAAAATAAAATCTTTATTTATGTTAAGCCAGAAGAGAAATGCCTTGCTGCCCCGGAATGGCTCACTACTGGTATATTAGGTACAACAATCTGTTCTGGCAAAACAAATCATACTGCACAGTCCATCCATACTGCACAATACCTGACAGAACAAAAAATGACGATTCAATTTCTTTCATTAAGGTGTCAGTGCAAGACCAGTCTCTCTACAAAACTATGGAAGTCAGCTTTAAGTGCCATGTTGACTCATGATTGTTTGGCAATCAGTGTGGAGAGTTCAGTGACACTCAGGAAACACTAACTCTACGGCTCTTGTTGACTTTGACTATTACTGTAACTTTATGTGTCCCCATGGTTGATTATTTTGCAGAAATCAATATAAAATAAAGTGTAGAGACTGAGTCACCAATATGTCTTGAATTGTACTCTATAATCAGGTGAGACTTCAACTAAAACTGAATCATATTAAAACTTGGATGTATGGAAACTGAGGCACCACTGTATCACTGTAAGAACCTCTTGTAATTTAAAAATAATAATAATAACAATTACCCCCTTGAAAGAGGACAATTGCAACTTAATTCTTAAAAAAAAAAAAGTATTCTCATCAAGTGCAACTTCTCAAATTTTCTCATAATATATTTTTTTCTACTATCAGGTTTGGCTCTGGAAATAAAATGCAATGAATTGATATATCAGGAAAGATTTTTCCACATTAGGTAAAATGGGGTTTATTAGTTTTTATAGATTCAAATTAAATGACTGCAATCAAAGTGCTTACCTGTAATTCTTCCAATAGACCCATTAAGGTTCGCCCCCACAAAACCAGAAATGTGAGCACCGAGACTGATTCCAATCATGTGGATGTCGTTTAGAGAGGCACCGTGCTCCTGCAAAAATCCCCAATTAGACACCAAAAATGTCTATACTGTCCTTAATAAATTATATCATAGTATGGATTATAGAGTAGAACTAGGGATGGGTATCTTTCACATTGGAACTGACATGGTACCAATTTTTGGTACCTGAGAATCAATATTGTTACTCAATGGTACCAATTTTCTGTACTTTTGTGTACAGTTCATGTGGTAATAAATATTAATTGTTTGGTAAAAAAAAATAAATCTAAATTCTCATTTGCAACTGTGCATTTATTTCAGTTTGTCCTAGGTGTGTTGTTGTTGTCAGCAAGTAGTCTTTGCCATTAAAGAGTTCCTATCATGCAAAACCAACTTTTTTTTTAACCTGATGGTGCCTGCTTGTGTGTATTTGGGGTTAAAATAAGTCCCCAAAATTTCAAATCAAACCATGGAGGCATTGCCGAGATATTTATAAAACAATCTTGCCTTCTTTTATACTTCTAAATGATCTGTTTGGAATTTACTCCTTTTGTGATGTTTTTGCCACATGTGATGTCAACGGATTATCCATATATGGTAGACATGTAGCGTGACTCAGCTTATTTTAATTTATATAAAACCGGCTGTGCTACAACATCATGTCAACGATGAAACCCAATGAAGAAAAATGCTCTGTTGTTTGTTTGCTCAAACCAGAACAAGTCATTACACTAACTTTCAGTCTCATCTGAAGTAAAAAGTGCCTTACGTCTATGATTTGTGGCAATGTGCCTTACACTGTGAGGAAATTTATTTGAATGCGTGCAACGATTAGCCCTGCTTCAACTAAAGAGTTTCACAAAACAGGCGCCGTGACTACTCTTTATGGCAATGGAGGAGACGATGAAACGGTAAGTAATAACAGTAGGTTAGAAATGTGTGAACGATAGGTTAGCAATGTTAGCTTGAGATGTTGTGTAGCTGGCTTAGCCTTCTACTGTGACAATAGCATCACCGTTTACCGGCAAAATGACGAATGATCTTTCTAAAAACTTCTTTAAATTGGATGAGTACCTAAATTGTTTGGCAATGAACAAGTTCGTACTCTAATCGATTATCTCGTTCGGGAGCCTTGTGAACGATTATGTAGCCTGCTGCATTGCTAACTGTATTAGCTGGCTCGGCACTCTATTGTTTACAAGGATTCGTAGCGGTAGTGCAGTTAAAGTATTAAAGTGGCCCTTTTATGCAAACCATACATTTGTATTGAAAATAGGTCTGTAAAACACAATCTATGCTAATTTTTCTTGTTATGTAGACCATGAAGAAGTTTTTTAGATGTAAACGATATGACCTCCTTAAAGGGCAACTGCACCTTTTTTTATAATAAAAATAAAAACTTCCTTGTCTCTTTGCTCGTCAAACTTTATTGTCGATCATAAATGCCGCCTCTCACCAGGATAGTAGAAATACGTGGACGTATTCCGACAAGTTGGTCCACTTTGATAGCCAATTTAGACCCGAGAATGGCAAGAACGACACGAAAAAACACTTGTTCTACTCCCCTTTTCTTTGCAAGGATTATGAGTCAATCTTCATTTAAATGGTAATATATGAACATCTTAGCAGTCGGCATCCTAATGACAGTAAACCTTGTACAGTAAGTGATGTTTTATTGTGTTTGTTGGCTCTCATGGGATCTGCATGAGTAATAATCAGTGATGGTGTTTGAACGTTGTGATGCGTTTTTGAAATGAATGCACTGTGTATGCTTAAAATGAGCAAAATATGTAAATATTAAGTGGTATTATAAATGTTACTATAAATGTGGCTGTTACTGTTACTTGCTGTACATATTGTACATAAAACCCTAAAGGAGGTATTTGGATGTTATTTTAAGGGCTTTATAGGCAGAATAGAGCAGGTCCAATAGGCTCCATTGTCAACAAAGGTTTTATCACATTTATTTACGATTTAGAATGCATTAAAAAAAAATACATCCGTCTTCATGTCTTTCACAAATGATTGTGAACCATAGTCAAAATTGCGGGAAAAAAAAGTGCAGTTCCTCTTTAAATTGAATGTGCTAATCTTGTGTTAATACTGTAAGTATTGTGTTTATCACGCACTTTGATTGTAACCTGCATCTCAGTTGTACTTTTGACTACCAAATTTGAAAGTGATACAATCACCATGTAAAATGGCTAATGCTAATCAGTAGCAGGTATATAGCATATCTCATGACAATCAGCATCGAGCTAGCGCATTTTGAAAAGTGGAGCCTTACTTTGAGCGCAACCGGACGTGACGTCACATGCAACAAAGGTATCGAAATATGGTACCGACTGTTGCATTTTACGAGAATCGGTACCCGGTTGTATCGACGGACTTCGGTCGGTACCTCTAAAAGTAGTGAATTTGGTACCCATCCCTAAGTGGGACATGCTAATAGTTACCTGCATCTTTTTAACAAAGGCAGTGAGGTTGTGTGCTGCCTTGTGTGTGTTCTCCACCACCTTGAAATAATTCAAATTAGCAGCTCCGTAATTCCAGTCCACATATATTACATTAAGGTCTTTCCTGGCCAGAAGCAGCTCTGTGATCTGGTCAGCCCAATTGGGGGGAGAACCCGTGGGCCGATACCCATGGATGACAAAGGTGGTGGGCCTTGACAGGTTGAAGTTAGGGTTGGCTGACAGGTTGCTGTGAGACAGGAGTGAGCCGCAATGAATAGTGTCCCTGGTGAACAGCAACAACTTCATCCTCAGGGTGGTGCCGATGATCGCGTGACCCAGCTGTAAATCCACCCGGTGATCACATTTCTCAGCTGAAAGTAAGGAGAGAGTATTTTTAATTCGAAGAGGGCTTAAACAAATTAGCACAAAGTCACTGACTAGCTCCAACTACATTTATTTAGCCTACATTCGCAGAAATAATGGCAATAATATAAATTGCACTGACAACGCCAATTAACGTGATTACCATATCCACCCTGCAAGTCATACCCTCTTATTTTTGTTCAAAATTTTGTCAAGACATAATAAAAGACAAAATGTCAATAGTCAGGTAGCTAAGAAATATATACAATATTATATTGTATATAATATTAATAATAAAACAATATAATATTTCCTAGCTACCTGACAATTGACATTTTTCTCAGCGGGTGTACCCAATTTAAGAGTATTTTGAGATAAGAGATGTCTTTTGGCTATTTTTTATGATTTATGTTGCAAGCAAAAGAATGGAGTTACAAGCATTCCCGCCATTAGTTGATCTAACAAATGTCACCACGTAAGATCTGCCCAGAACATCTGGTCGTACTTCCTAACACAGCTAAAGACGGACAGAACTGTGTTTTTCCAACCATGGGAAGGAAGAAAGTGAGTGTGGTGGACAATATTGAGAAGAATAAGTGGATGATATTCATTGAATTAAAGAAATAAATCTACAAAAACATAACAGAGGACATAGTCACAGTTTGAGCGTATCACTGCTAGACTGCATCATACTGAAGCAGAAAGAGCCAAGACTGTTAAGATAATATCTATCCAGCCATTCATTAATTTTCTATCGCTTGTCCCTATCAGGGTCGCGGGGGTGATTGGAGCCTATCCCAGCTTTATTCAGGTGGAAGGCGGGGTACACCAAGGAACACAGATAGACAGAAAAACATTCACACTAACATTCACACACTCGGGCCAATTTAGTGTTGCAAATCAACCTATCCCCAGGTGCAGGGCATGAAATTGGCACCCGCCCACACGCCAAATGCGGGTAACTTCTGTGATTGGCGGATGAAACTGTCAATCTACCTGCCACATTGGTGGGTAGCCAATAAGACAACACTGAGCAAGCGTTGTGTGTTGTTGACTAATCAGGTAGTCTATGTATGTTGTGTGTTCTAAGCAAGCCCCCGCGCCATTTTCTTGGATTTTAAAACCACAATGTGGCAGCATATCGCTGGCGTGAAGAGGCCCGCGCCGGCTTTAACAGGCCAACAAAAGGAGGACGAGGAGGACGATTTAAAAAAATAAATAAAAAAAGACGTTTTAATACGAAGTGGAAAGTAAGCGGGGATGGCAAGGTTCGCGACTGGCTGGTCTACGACGTCACAACAGAAGAGATGTACTGTCAGGATTGCCGTATGTATGGCTCGGAGAAAGCGAAATCAAACCCATTTGTAATCGGGACAAAAAACTTATAGAGGCAATTAAGGACCACGAGTCCTCAAAAAGCCACTTGCAAACGATCAACTGTAAAGTGGGGAAGACGGCTCCCCCAGAGCTGACAGCTGAGGTCAAGGCACTGACCTCAATGAAAACAGCGCAGTTGGAGAGGATGAAGCTCCCGTTTCGGAACGTACACGCAATTGGAAAGAAGATGAGATCCTTCTCTGACTACGTGTGGAAGTGCGAGTAAGTACCATTTAGGTCTAGTCATTAATGAGATTAAGTTGTTTGATAACTCAACAGCACTTTGGTGTGTATTCTGTACAAGTTCAAGAACCATTCTTATGCATTTTCTGACTCGTTCACCTTTATTTTAGGCACAGAAAATTTTGGCTGGTAAAAAAACATTGTGGCAGGTGTATGTCTTTGGAGGTGGGAGGAAGCCGGAGTACCCGGAGAGAACCCACGCAATCACGGGGAGAACATGCAAACTTCACACAGAAAGACGCTGAGCTCAGGGATCGAACCCAGGACCTTCTTATTGTGAGGCTCACACACTAACCTATGAGATGGTGTATTTGATGGAGAAGCAGCTGGAAGGAGCTACTAGGCGAGTCTGTTCTCCAAATAATGTAAATGCACTACATTATTATTACATGACATCATTAAACTACTGCAGTTGTTAGTAGTTTGTTCTGTTTCATTGTGTTGATACATTAGTTCTAATATAAAAGTTGTTTTAAAAATATGTTAGATGTTAAAATCATCGTTTAAATTAATTTTGATTCATCTAATAGGTGAAATTGATTTGAGATACAAGTGTTTTGACCTAAAAGCTCGTTCACAGAACCAAATGAGACAATTTTAGGTGCTATTGTAATGACATCCAAGCCGCATTGTCATTATGAAAAACAATGACAAGCGTTTGGATTTACAAGTGAGCAGTCTAGGATCACAGGAGTTTGTTTTTTATTTAAAGGGGCCGTGCACATTAATAAACAATAATGTGCACAAAGTACATTGTGCAAATATACCGGATTATGGCAATGATGCTATTTTCCATCTACAAAAAAAAATAAAAAATAGATTGACGAAACAGTGTAACAAATTAAAACTAGATAAAAAACCCAAGCATACAGTTTTGAAATATATAAAACATAGTTGTTTGTTTGGTTTGTTCTTATTGGTAAACCACCACAACACAGTGGAATCAGATGATAATTATCATGTGGACATGTATGGGACTCTACATCATGCATAATGTTATGTCGAAGGAAACCACATTATTGTACAATGTCTGTCATGTTTGCATGAGACTGCATTTTTCCAAAGTAAGCAGTTTCATATTGGTAATATTACTGTAACTACACACCATACGCTACTATTTTTATTCCAGGAATTAGACACATTTGCGCAAAAAGGCTATTTCAACATTTTACGGTTGGTTTCCTTTTTTTCTCTTTAAACGACTTACGGTCATTTACATCTCAACACTACCATGACTCATTATTCATGGCTTTGTTGGACACAACATTATCTGTGAGCACTTGTAAAAGGAAACTTTGATTTTAAGTGTGGCACGTGCTTCCCTATGTAAGAGGAGCCCGGTCACTCATAGAGACAACTGTCAAAAAGTTACTCTTTGACTGGTATCACAATTTTGTTCAAGTGCCAGATGATGCATTCAGGGGCGGACGGATCGGTTACAGTATTGTTCTGCTGTAAAGTGGAAGCAGAAGATTGAAATGATATATATGTATAAATATATAGTATGTGAACATTAAAGCAATTAGTTATAAAAAACCTGTAGGGCCAAAATCGGCTTGGAAATGACACCATACAGCCCCTGAGTTCAGTTCAGAACATGTGAAACAAACATTTTAGTACCAAATTCCAAACTGCTGTTTTTTATAGTTACTTGGACCACTAAGTAAACACATTGGCAGATCCTTCCCAGCAGGCACAGAGCATTAAAACAACGTTGAGAACTTGTAGAATTAAATCCTGATGATGAGCAACTCAAACGTAACGTTGGAACATGCTTTTTGACAACATTTAATCAATGTTGGGTTCGAACTTTGACTTGGCCATCGAATTTTGGTCATTTCCCAACCAATATTTTAAAACACAAATACAACGTTGAAACAACATGCTTTTTTACATATATTCAATGTCAAGACATGACGTTGATTTTACTATTAAAATTTGGTCATTTCCCAACGTTAGACATCAACGTAGTGTCAATTTACAAACATAACCCGGCTGCGACTTTGTTTAGAAGTCAGTTTTAAAAACCATGTATGTATGATCAACATATCAATGTCTTGTGCCTGCTTGGTTGCGTGGACATTATAACCTTAGAACACTGGGGTCCTTACTCGTGATTTACATAACCGAGGCGTTCTTCAAGACATCCCTTTAAGTCCTCTCCTTTTTGGCAATTACACATTTTAATGTAAGTTAATGTTATTTATGTAACATTAATGTAAGCCTGGAAATCATGTGCGGCAATTAAGTAGCTTCTTTTATTACTAAATGTATTCTTTCTTTTCATGTTGACGGATAATAATACATGTACTACATGTAGTTGCATATCTTTTCGACTTTAATGTTGTCTAATAATGCCACAAATATTATACATCATACAAACCCCGTATCCATATGAGTTGGGAAATTGAGTTAGATGTAAAAATAAACAAAATACAATGATTTGCAAATCCTTTTCAACCCATATTCAGTTGAATGCACTACAAAGACAAGATATTTGATGTTCAAACTCAAACTTTTTTTTTTTTGCAAATAATAATTAACTTAGAATTTCATGGCTGCAACACGTGCCAAAGTAGTTGGGCAAGGGCATGTTCACCACTGTGTTACCTCACATTTTCTTTTAACAACACCCAATAAACGTTTGGGAACTGAAGAAACTATTTGTTGAAGCTTTGAAAGTGGAATTCTTTACCATTCTTGCTTGATGTACAGCTTAAGTTGTTCAGCAGTCCGGGTCTTGTTGTCCTATTTTATGCTTCATAATGCGCCACACATTTTCGATGGGAGACATGTCTGGAGTGCAGGCAGACCAAGAAAGTACCCGCACTCTTTTACTACGAAGCCAGGCTGTTGTAACATGTGACTTGGCATTGTCTTGCTGAAATAAGCAGGGGCATCCATGATAACGTTGCTCTTGGATGACAACATATGTTGCTCTAGAACCTGTATGTACCATTCAGCATTAATAGTGCCTTCACAGATGTGTAAGTTACCCATGCCTTGGGCACAAATGCACCCCCATACTATCACAAATGCTGGCTTTTTCTCCTCTTTGTTCCGGAGGAACAAAGAGGAGAATAACCATCCGAATTGTTATAGGCGCAAAGTTCAAAAGCCAGCATCTGTGATGGTATGGGGGTGCATTAATGCAAGGCGCTAACCAGCACCCATCAGGAGCAAGGGTGAAGTGTCTTACTCAGGACACAACGCACGTGACGAGGTTTTTACTAGGTGGGGATTGAACCAGGGGCCCTCGAGTTGCGCACAGCCACTCTACCACTGCGCCACGCCGTCCTTGTCTTGCTGAAATAAGCAGGGGCGTCCAAGATAACGTTGCTTGGATGAAAACACATGTTGCTCCAAAACCTGCATGGACCTTTTAGCATTAATGGTGCCTTCACAGATGTGTCAGTTACCCATGCCTTGGGCACTAATGCACCCCCATACCATCACAGATGCTGGCTTTTGAAGATTGCGCCTATAACAATTCGGATGGTTATTCTCCTCTTTGTTCCGGAGGACACCACGTCCACAGTTTCTAAATATAATTTGAAATGTGGACTCGTCAGACCACAGAACACTTTTCCACTTTACATCAGTCCATCTTAAATGATCTCGGGCCCAGAGAAGCCGGCGGCGTTCCTTTGTATTGTTGATAAATGGCTTTCGCTTTGCATAGTAGAGTTTTAAATGGCACTTACAGATGTAGCAACCAACTGTAGTTACTGACAGTGGTTTTATGAAGTGTTCCTGAGCCCATGTGGTGATATCCTTTACACACTGACGTCGGTTTTTGAGGCAGTACCGCCTGAGGGATCAAAGGTCTGTAATATCATCGCTTACGTGCAGTGATTTCTCCAGATTCCCTGAACCTTTTGATGATTTTACGGACCGTAGATGGTAAAATCCCTAAATTCCTTGCAATAGCTCGTTGAGAAATGTTGTTCTAAAACTGTTCGACAATTTGCTTACAAATTGGTGAGCCTCACTCCATCCTTGTTTGTGAATTACTTAGCATTTGATGAAAGTTGTTTTTATACCCAATCATGGCACCCACCTGTTCCAGATAAGTGTTTGATGAGTATTTCTCAACTTTATCAGTATTTATTGCCACCTTTCCCAAATTCTTTGTCACGTGTTCCTGGCATCAAATTCTAAAGTTAATGATTATTTGCAAAAAAAAAAAAAAAATGTTTATCAGTTTTATCATCAAATATGTTGTCTTTGTAGCATATTCAACTGAATACGGGTTGAAATTTATTTGCAAATCATTGTATTCCGTTTATATTTACATGTAACACAATTTCCCAACTCATATGGAAACGGGGTTTGTACATTCCAAATGTATTAAAATGAAAATAAATACCTAAATATTTGCTTGACCTATATATTATCCATCAAATTGTGCACTGTTAAAATGACAATAGATTTTACGGTAAAAAAAACAAAATAGGTGTACGCTTTTACCATTCACAACTATATGCCGTAAAAAACACCTCAAATTTAACGTGAAAAATCTTGCTGGACTGCAGGCCTACATTAGAAATATACAATAATAAAATGCATAAGCAATTGTGTAATAATATAATAAAGTGACTACTTATGCATTTATATATAATTCATAGGGCAGCCATAACTGTGATGTGGCCCTCAAGGAAAATGAGTGCAACACCCATGAACTAAGGCGTTGCTGTAACCTGTTTACTTCAGATGCAGTCAGTGGTCATTTATTCAATTTCTTTGATGCTCATTTTATGTCCTCTATCTTTCGTCATACGGGTTATTCAACTGGTGGTCCGCGAGCTCAGTTCAAAAAAACTTGGGAGAACCTCACATTTTTGCAGCAGATTCTGGAAAACACTAGTAGGTCCCTGCGCTCCTGTAACTCTAACAAAATAAATTGACTAAAATAAAACGTCCACTGCAGAGGATGCTGGTTCTCAGGGATATACATACTATAAAACTAATAGTGAAGGGAGAAATCCTTTGCTTTCTGAAAATGTGGCCCCCAAAACAATGGCCTTGAGTATCCCTGCTGTCCAACATGACTGCTATGTGTACAGATACCCGCTCAGGATCTATTGCTCAACAGAAACTACTTGATACTTGAGGTGCGATAATGGCGTGGAAATGAGGGTTTTCTTGATAACCACATTAAAGGGTCTCAACATGACGACTTCTGTATGCATAAGAGTTTACAGTACTACTGTTAAGTGATATATGTATACACTGTGGCCTTACCTTTGCATATGTAAACAGCTGTGGCCAAGAGAAGCGTCAGGTATCGCCACAGGGACATGCTTTATTACTCTACAGCAGGAAAAACACAAATGAAATAAAAGTCTCAGTACACAAATGCATGCCGATGAGGATAATAGGTTTAAATGTTCACTTTTTAAAGTTGTAAACACTTCGGTCCTGGAAGCAGACTGACTTGGTTACTTATCTACTGACTCTGCCATGTAAGCCCGTAGGACACAACTCCATTTAAATGTGACACTGATTACATGAATATGGGTTTTTACTATCAAACAATGACTTTGATTAAAATCTAATTCATCTGTGACTGGTTTTCTCAGATTAAACATTTGCACATCTGTAGAACAGTAATGGCATTCCTGCTTTGACTCAAATAATGTAAATGGACTGTTTTAATAATGTCAGATATTACCTTGATCGTAGGGGAGGATTCCCTCCCTCGTTGTGTCCAAGGATTCGCAATCTGAATGGTTACCCCGGGTTTGTATCTACATGTTGAGGCACTGCTCACTTCAGGAAGTCTGAGGAGTAACTCAGTAGGTCCTGCCCGCCTGCCTACTCTCACCAGGATGGCCACACCCCTCAGCTCCAGGTCATTGCTCACAGGTAAAGCATTCTTGTCACTCCTGCTTTCTGTGCATTGTAAAGTGCTCTCGGCAGTTGCATTGAAGTCAGTGTCACAAAGTGGTCTTCAACTGAACATGAAAGAAATAATGCTGGTACATATCACGGCAACCCCAAAACACTATAAAATGTGTCCGGTAGGGTCTATAAAATATATTAACAATTAATCAATAATATTTCCGAAAACTTGTATATTTAGTTTTTTGGCAGAAGGCAAGTGGCCGAGAACTCAATTAAGTAGAAGAATGCATTAAGAAATGAAACTGAAACTTGGATTGTGTTTCCATTCTATCCACATTGTCAAAATGCAATATTTAACTGGGATGAACTGTCGCTCTCTGCGCTTTTTTCTCTATTTAGTGCTTTTTTCCATCAAGGGTTGGAATTGGGGGTTAAATCACCAAAAATGATTCCCGGGCGCGGCCACTGCTGCTGCTCACTGCTCCTCTCACCTCCCAGGAGGTGATCAAGGATAATGGGTCAAATGCAGAGAATAATTTTGCCACACCTAATGTGTGTGTGACAATCATTGGTACTTTACCTTTAACTCGAACTTACTTGTAATAAATAGCCTTCTTGTTAAATAGTTAAAGTTGAGCACTTCCTGTCCTTTCCCTAACCCCTAGAGGGCAGCATATTATAGTCAACTTCTATGCAGGGCATTCAAGGCTAAATTAGGGACTTTAGACCTTAGTCAGTTTTTGATTTTATGGCAAGGGATTTTTATATTTTTTTCATCAAAATGTTATTTTATTTGATGCATTTTTGTTAGACGAATTAATGGAAATAAATATATTTTATTTTTGTATAACATTTCGATGAATTGAAAATTTAAGTAACTTAATACCAGATTTTGAAATTCATGCTTTTAGTGCAAAATAACAATTTTTTATCATAAAGGAATGATGTCTTGGCACATCTCTGACCGGTATTCGATCACTGTATGCCTAATTATTAGAGGCGCTCCCAAAAAATTGTCCCGTTTCTAATTCGCTTCATAATTACAAATATATATATATATATATATATATATATATATATATATATATATATATATATATATATATATATATATATATATATATATATATATATATGTGTGTATATATGTGTACAAACCCCGTTTCCATATGAGTTGGGAAATTGTGTTGGATGTAAATATAAACGGAATACAATGATTTGCAAATCCTTTTCAACACATATTCAATTGAATGCACTACAAAGACAAGATATTTGATGTTCAAACTCATAAACCTTTTTTTATTTTTTTAATTAACTTAGAATTTCATGGGTGCAACATGTGCCAAAGTAGTTGGTAAAGGACAAGTTCACCAGTGTGTTACATAACCTTTCCTTTTAACAACACTCAATAAACTTTTGGGAACTGAGGAAACTAATTGTTGAAGCTTTGAAAGTGGAATTATTTCCCTTTCTTGTTTTATGTAGAGCTTCAGTCGTTCAGCAGTCTGGGGTCTTCGCTGTCGTATTTTATGCTTCATAATGCACCACAAATTTGGGAGACAGGTGGGCCAGGAAAGTACCAGCACTCTTTTTTTACAAAGCCACGCTGTTGTAACATGTGACTTGGCATTGTCTTGCTGAAATAAGCGGGGGCGTCCATAATAACGTTGCTTGGATGACAACATATGTTGCTCCAAAACCTGTATGGACCTTTCAGCATTAATGGTGCCTTCACAGATGTGTAAGTTACCCATGCCTTGGGCACTATTACACCCCCATACCATCACAGATGCTGGCTTTTGAACCTTGCGCCTATAACAATCCGAATGATTATTTTCCTCTTTGTTCTGGAGGACACCACGTCCTCTGTTTCCAAATATAATTTGAAATGTGGACTCATCAGACCACAAAACACCTTTCCACTTTGCATCAGTCCATCTTAGGTGAGCTCGGGCCCAGACTAACCGGCGGCGTTTCAGGATATTGTTGATAAATGGGTTTGGCTTTGCATAGTAGAGTTTTAACTTGCACTTAAAGATGTAGCGACCAACTGTAGTTACTGACAGTGGTTTTATGAAGTGTTTCTGAGCCCATATGGTGATATCCTTTACACACTGATGTCAGTTTTTGATGCGGTACCGCCTAAGGGATCAACAGTCCATAATGTCGTCGCTTACGGGCAGTGATTTCTCCAGATTCTCTGAACTTTTCGACCGTAGATGGTAAAATCCCTAAATTCCTTGCAATAGCTCGTTGAGAAATGTTGTTCTCAAACTGTTGGACAATTTGTTTACAAATTGGTGACCCCCACCCCATCCTTATTTGTGAATTACTTAGCATTTCATGGAAGCTGCTTTTATACCCAATCATGTTACCCAACTGTTCCCTATTAGCCTGCATTCCTGTGGGATGTTGATGAGCATTCCTCAACTTTATCAGTATTTATTGCCACCCTTCCCAACTTTTTTGTCACGTGTTGCTGGCATCAAATTCTAAAGTTAATGATTATTTGCCAAAAAAAAAAATGTTTATCAGTTTGAACATCAAATAGGTTGTCTTTTGTAGCATATTCAACTGAATATGGGTTGAAAATGATTTGCAAATCATGGTATTCTGTTAATAATTACATCTAACACAATTTCCCAACTCATATGGAAACGGAGTTTGTATATATATATATATATATATATATATATATATATATATATATATATATATATATGCTGTGTACATACATCTACTGATGCCTGTGGACACATCTTCAGTGATGTGCCTGGAATCATCGGGTGTTTCGGGTCTTTCAACATCATACACCCTCTTCCAGGTGACCCAGCCGGGGCTGGTCAGACCCCAGCTTGTGTCCAGATGGCTAGCTAGCCAACGTGACTCCATGGCTCTCCCCTTTTGAGCCACAGCCATCTTGAGGCCCTCTCTGCCGCATTGGTGGTACTGCGGATGGCTCTCCTCCTTCTCTCTCCCTCGATGCCCAAAGTGCTGAAGGCTCTGGTCAAGGAGCGGGCAGCAAAACCCCTGCATCCAACTTCAACTGGGAGACACCTCACTCCAGCCAGCCTGCTGACAGTCACTGACCAGTCCCGCGTACTTGGAGAGCTTCCTCTCAAAGGCTTCTTCCAGGCGGTCTTCCCATGGGACGGTCAGCTCCAGCAGCACTACCTGCTTGGTGGACTCAGACACGAGGACAATGTCTGGTCGCAGGGTGGTGACTGCAATGTGGCTGGGGAACTTCAGCTGATGTTCAAGGTCCACCAACAGCTGCCAGTCTCTTGCAGAGGTTGGGATGCCCGCAGATGTTCTTCTGGCAGGGGTTGGCTGCTCCCCAGCTCTGACAAAGGCGATGATTTTCTTGGAGGGTCGGAACTGCTTCGCCCACACAAGTCCTGCGCTGATGGCTTCAGCAATGGTCTTAAGGACTTGGTCATGCCTCCAGCGGTACCGTCCATCTCCAAGTGCCCTGGTGCAGCAGCTGAGGATGTGTTCCAGGGTTCCTCGCTTGGAACACAATGGGCATGCTGGTGTCTCTGCTATGCTCCATGTGTGCAGGTTTGATGGGCTTGGAAGCACATCGTACACTGCCTGGTTGAGGAATTTAATGCGGTGAGGCTCGGCTTTCCACAGCTCGGCCCAGGTCACTTTCCCCTCAACCTCATTCTCCCATCTTGTCCAAGCTCCCTGTTGCTTCAATCCCACTGCTTTGCAAGTTCTTATTTCCTCCACTGCAGCTCTCACCTCCTCCTGAACAAGGCAGCGCCCTTCCTTCCCGCTGGTTTTCAATTGGGGAATTGGAGAGGAGCCTTGCCCAGCTCTGCCTCGAGTGACCACTCCGACCAGGCTTCTTTGACGCAGCCTTGCCTCTGCCTCTTGAACTGCATCCTCAGCCTTCCACTTCCTACCAGTCCTCACTTGGATCCCTGCTTTAGCCACCTACGGATCTCGTGAGTCCCTGAGCTGAACCACTTCTCTGACTCTTGCTACCTTGAACTCTTCCTCCAAGGATTTGAAGGGCAGTTGCAGTTTGTTGGTGTTCCCGTAGAGTGCGAGGCTGCTCAGGCTCTTTGGTAATCCCAGCCATCTCCGGAGGTGGCTACTGACCCTCCTCTCTAAGGTCTCCACTGTTGAGATGGGGACTGCATAGACAAGGAGGGGCCACAGGATCCTGGGAAGAATGCCATGTTGATAGACCCAGGCTTTGAACTTTCCAGGTAGGCCTGACTTGTCCACGGATTTCAGCCAGCCATCCATCTCAGTGCTATATATATATATATATATATACTGTATATATATATATATACTGTATATATATATATATATATATATATATATATATATATATAGCACTGAGATGGATGGCTGGCTGAAATATATATATATATATATATATATATATATATATATATATATATATATATATATATATAGCCCGGCCCCCGGCCAAATTTTTTTAACCTAATGCTGTTTACTGAGGAGAGTTGATGGCACAAACACAAGGGAACAATAAATGTCTATGATTTATTATATATAGACAATATATCAATACAAACACAAGGGAACAATAAATGTCTAGGATTTATTATATATAGACAATATATATATATATATATATGTCTTGATTGGATTATCCGGAGAATAGTGCTCGATACCGTGGTAGAGCGCAATATGTAGGTGTGGGAAAAAATCACAAGACTACTTCATCTCTACAGATCTGTTTCATGAGGGGTTCCCTCAATCATCAGGAGATTTTAATGGAAGCATTCACATACAATGGTTTATATAGAGCACAGAGTGGGTGTGTACAAGCAGGCGTAGGGTGTGGTGATTGGCTCATGTGTTACCTAGGAGGTGTTTCCGTCTATGGCGGCATGTTGAAATGATTTCACTGCGCTTGTTGAGGGATGATAGATCTGGATGATATATAATAAACAGTTTCTCTTTTAAGCATAGGTTGCATCTTTTATTACCACTGTTGTAAGGTGTGCTGGATGCAAGAATTTGCCATGTTATTGAATATTCAACATTGTCTTTGAGGTTCCAAATGTGTTTGCTGAGTTCTGTAGAATTCTGCAAAGTCTGGTTTCTAAAGGAGGCGTTGTGATTATTCCATCTTGTTTTGAACGCTCCTTCGGTTAATCCTACGTACGTGTCGGATGTGTTAATGTCCTTGCGTATTACCTTTGCTTGGTAAACGACTGATGTCTGTAAGCACCTTCCGTTGAGAGGGCAATCAGGTTTCTTGCGACAGTTACATTCATTATTGGTTTCAGAGTCGTTTAGTCTGGGGGTAGGCAGTCCTTTTGCAATTGCTTTGTTGTGGTTTGAAATGATTTGTTGCATGTTATTCATACAGCTGTAGCTCAATTTAATGTTGTTCTTGTTGAATATTTTTCTTAGGGTGTTGCTTTTGGGGAAGTGTTTGTCGATCAGAGTGAGGAACTTGCGGCCGATGTTGGTTGAGACGTCTTTGCTGAATGGCGGATTGTACCAGATGATGTTTCGTTTTCTGCTCTTTTTTGGTTGGTTTCCTGGGGTGGGTTCATAGGTGAGGGTGAAGTTGTAGCCGCTTTCATCAAGTGCTTTCTGGTACGGGGGGGTTGCTTGGTCGAATTCAGCTTTGCTGGATGACAGCATCGATAGCCTTTTATTAATTCCGGTAGGTATTCTTTTCGTGGTGGTGGGTGGGTGGTTGCTGTCGTGGTCCACGTATTGGAGTGTTGTGTTGGGTTTCGTGAATGGTTGGTAGCTGTTATTTCTCAGGTTGAAAGTGACGTCGAGGAAGTTGACGGTTTGCTTGTTGGCTTCAATCGTGATCCGTAGGCCGTTTTCTTTGAAGATTTGGCATATGCGCTTCTTGGTGTTCTCGCTGCTCCTTGGCGAGGCGCGGCACACTGCCAGTCCGTCATCACGGTAAATACCAAGGTTCAGGTTGAGGCTAGCAAGCTGGGAGAGGAGGAAACTCCCAACGATTTCGCACGTTTCTGCTCCGTCAAAACTCCCCATAGTAACGTCAAATGTTGAATTGTTCTTTTTTTGCCATGGTGTACTGTTGTGGATGAGTATGGAGTTCTTTGCGTGGATGATGATGTTTCTTTCGTTGTCTGTGATTGAGTCGTAGTCCGAGGCGAAGTTTAGTGCTTGGGTCAGTAGGTCTTGCGTGATGGAAGGGTAAAATTCTTCGATGTCGAAGGAGATAAAGTTGTGTTGTTGTTTGTCTTGGATGTTGTTGAACCATTTGATTACTGCTGCTGTATTTCTCCATTGGTTGAGTGGTGTTTTGTCCTTGATTTTTGCGTTGATTCTGTCCAGGATTATTTTGCTGATTTTTCCTATTTCGGATTTTGTTGGGTTTATTAGTCGGCATGTTGGGTTATTTGCAAAGTTGGGTTTGTGGTCCTTCAATGTGATGAAGGCTTCTTTGTTGGCTGTGGCGTCCACCCTGTCCTCAATGTCCAGTTCGGTTGCGATCCGCTTGTTTTCCAGGTGGATGTTCTGTAAAGTGTTGGGTTGCGCTTTTTTGTATGATTTGGTGATGCTTTTGTCCAGTAAAGAGTTATGTTCTGGTATGTCCATTCTGTAGAAGTTTGTGGTTTTATCGGCGGCTATGATGAGGTTGCTTACTTTCTTTGAAGCGCTCCGTGTCACTTTTCAGCTTGGTGAGGAATGGGTTGCGGGCTGGCTTAAATTGGACTGATTGTATCATTTTGAGCATGTCGTTCTCAAAGTCCTTTAATTCCTTGACTGTGGGTGGGTTCTTGGTAGATTTGAATCCGTAAGTTTCCTTTTGCGTTCCTTTTGTTTCAGGGTGGAGGAAAAAGTGTGCTTTCCACCGCATCCTTCTTAGGAAGTGTTCCGTCTTTTCTATGAGTCTTTGCTTGTAGTCCTTCTGCGCGGGTATGGGAATGTTCTTCGTGGAGTAGTCGATGCTGAACTTTTCCATTTCGAATCGTCGTACAGTGCTCAACAAATGTCAATTTGGAGCGGAATATGTCTTGATTGGATTATCCGGAGAATAGTGCTCGATACCGTGGTAGAGCGCAATATGTAGGTGTGGGAAAAAATCACAAGACTACTTCATCTCTACAGATCTGTTTCATGAGGGGTTCCCTCGAGCACTATTCTCCGGATAATCCAATCAAGACATATTCCGCTCCAAATTGACATTTGTTGAGCACTGTACGACGACCCGAAATGGAAAAGTTCAGCATCGACTACTCCACGAAGAACATTCCCATACCCGCGCAGAAGGACTACAAGCAAAGACTCATAGAAAAGACGGAACACTTCCTAAGAAGGATGCGGTGGAAAGCACACTTTTTCCTCCACCCTGAAACAAAAGGAACGCAAAAGGAAACTTACGGATTCAAATCTACCAAGAACCCACCCACAGTCAAGGAATTAAAGGACTTTGAGAACGACATGCTCAAAATGATACAATCAGTCAAATTTAAGCCAGCCCGCAACCCATTCCTCACCAAGCTGAAAAATGACACGGAGCGCATCAAGAAAGTAAGCAACCTCATCATAGCCGCCGATAAAACCACAAACTTCTACAGAATGGACATACCAGAACATAACTCTTTACTGGACAAAAGCATCACCAAATCATACAAAAAAGCGCAACCCAACACTTTACAGAACATCCACCTGGAAAACAAGCGGATCGCAACCGAACTGGACATTGAGGACAGGGTGGACGCCACAGCCAACAAAGAAGCCTTCATCACATTGAAGGACCACAAACCCAACTTCGCAAATAACCCAACATGCCGACTAATAAACCCAACAAAATCCGAAATAGGAAAAATCAGCAA